>NC_091172.1:41965367-42247830 GCF_040958095.1 Procambarus clarkii | reverse complement strand
CTAAAAAGACATCTAGAGAGAGAGTCAGTACTCCGATTTACACATGAAAATAGTGAAAATAACAGTCTGCCATTCCTGGATGTACTAATAGCAAAAACAGGAACCTCTTTAAGCACCAACGTATATACCAAGCCCACCAACATAGGATTATGCCTGAACGGTAGAAGTGAGTGCCCTCAAAGATACAAAGCCAGTGTTCTCAATGCTTATATTCGTCGAGCGCTTACCCACTGCTCTGAATGGAGCAACGTGAGTAGAGAGTTTGAAAGAGTAACTCAGGTATTGGTGAACAACGGATATAGCAACGCGGAAATAAACGCTGCTATAAGAAGACTTGGACCGTTGGTATAATCCAGAACCTAGAACAGAAACCACAACACCTCCAATAAAATTATATTACAAATCAACCATGCACAGTGAACATATAAAAGAGGAAAGAATAATGAAAGAAATAATCCGTAAAGGAGTAAAAAGCACTACTCCTAACCAAAACACAAACCTGATAATATTCTACAAAACCAAGAAGACTTCCGAACTCCTTATCAAAAACAGCCCGAAGCCGACGGAGAACCCTCTACAGCAGTCAAGCGTTGTATACATGTACACTTGCCCCCACGAAGGATGTAACCTTCAATCTAAGTACATAGGTATGACGTCGACCAAGCTGACGAGGCGTTTGACATGCCATCTTCAATCTGGTGCCCCTAGGAATCACATGAGACAAGCCCATGACATTACTCTAACCAGAGAAATGTTGAACAAGAATACCTGCATAATAGCCAAAACCCAAGATTCAAGAAGATTACAAATTCTTGAGGCAATTCACATAAGAATAGAACAACCTACCATGAACACCCAAATCACGGAACTATTTACTCTACCCACCATGAGAGTAAGGACAAGACCAGAACATAACGATGCCAGCACAGAAGACAATGTCCAACATAACAGGCCAATTACACTGGATTAATCTTTGTGTTTAGATAGGAGCTGCCTCGTATGGGCCAATAAGCCTTCTGCAGTTACCTCTATGTTTCACCTCACATTTATCCCTTATGTATCCCCCCCATGTTTTCACATTTATTGTATTATCACCTGACCCAGTGCGGGTATAAAATCAACCAGCATTGTAAGATCTGTTCACTTGAGAATGAACCATGGAGGTTCGAAACGTTGTGCAAATTGTATAAATAAGTGTAATACACTCTATAGTAAATCACTTCTCTTCCTCACCTTAAAAGTACGAAAATGAGTTTTGGAGAACTCCTATTTCAACTAAGCCCTGATGCTAAGAAAATAGTTAGAGGGATAGAAGACCTAAACCAGAAAATAATAAATACAGAATATGCGGTCATATTCAATGAAACATGTTTGAAAGAAAACCTGCTGCCAGTATACACCAACATACTCATACATATATGTACATATCTGTACATATACATATATACACTTATACATATTCAATCACCTACACAAATACACACATCAATAATCTTTTGTGTCACAAGTGATTCAACAAGAGGCTCACAACAGTCACTATACAAGGCACTTTACATCTATGTTGAGTCACACAGTTACTAGTTTTGCTCCACACCCACCCAACTGGCCGGCAGCTTTACAGTCATGTGCTCCACACCCACCCAACTTGGCGGCATCATTACAGTCATGTGCTCCACACCCACCCAACTGGGCTGCAGCTTTACAGTCATGTGCATGCATTACCTACAGTAAGCAAATTTTGGATACTTCACTAAGATTTCGGGCAGCACATCATAATGAATGAAGTACTTCTGCACATTTCATGGACACAATTGTTGGTGTTATCTCTAAATTCCGCGATTTTTTCACATTCTATTATATAATGACGCAAAGTATGCGAATCGTTCTGCTGACAGAGTTTACATTTAGTCAAATCTACATCATCAGATGTTACAAATTCCCAGAGGTACTTGTAGCTGAGCCTTAACCTAGAAGTGGTAACATTTAGAAGTCTGCTAACATTATTGGATGACCCATAGTCGTGCGATTCATCAAAGTTTACACAATATTGTGAAATTGAGAGTCAGTGTAGTAACATAAATTGGTAAATCATAAATATTGTAAGTTAAGAATCTGGTGCATTTGTGTGTGTTGGGGGGGAGGGGGGGCGATACCCTTGGTAAGCGAGTGTGGAAAGTAACCTTAGACGTTCTGCGGTCAATGGGGGGGGGGGGAGGGCCAAATCCACCCTCCAACATCTGGGCATAGTACCATGCAGCAGCCTCCACAACACTCCATCAGCCTCCAGCTGATGCTTGTAGATGCCTCATCTACCCTCACCTATGTCACACATTAACCTACAGTTCCTGTGATATTTAAACTCCTCATCACAGTGGCGTCTCTATGTATGCATGCATGCATGTATGTATGTATGTATATATGTATGTATGTATTCCCAATCACGTTAAAGACTCCCCCTCTATCATCCAATTTAAGAGAAAAACAACTATGTACTAAATAATCAACTCCTTGTAATTTTAATTATGCTGACCTTCCTATCTGTATTCAGACTGTGCCTACCATCATTATAGGTGATTATAACGCCAGGCATAGGAATATTGGTAAATCGCAGTTCAGTAATCGTAACGGCAACCAACTGTTGTCACTATTAGGTAGTCACGATGATGCACAGATTGTCGGTGACCTTGAACCGATGAATATCTACGGGGGTATTCTTGATCTATGTCTCGGTTTCAACGTCTCCCACACCGTCTGTGCCTCGTCAATAGTGCCAGATATGGCGTCTGATCATCTGGCCATATTAGCCACTGTAAACATTGGCAGCTCTATCCTCCTCGGTGGAGTGTTCAGGCGGAAGAGGCTGGCTGAGCCCATCGATCAACGAGACAATCTTGTTGCTCATGTGTCAGATTGGTGCAGTTCATCTGAGCCTTCATCAGTTGAAGATTTTAACAATGAGCTCACAGGTACTATCGAGCCGTCTATAGAATCACTTGATCCATCGTCCAGGCCACGTAACCCAAATTACACTAGTCATAGCACTTATGCTTATTATAATGATTCTAAATTGCATGCACTAAAACGCACTGCCAGAATAATTGGACAAGCTTATAGAAGGACCCGCACTGCTGAAATGCTTCGGCTCTTTCAAGCGGCTCTGGCTGAGGCCAGGGAACGTATGGTGGAGCTGAGGCAGACAGACTGGGAAACTTTTGTCCGTGGTCTCAATTCTCACACACCACTAAGTCGGGCATGGAAGGATATCAACAAGATCAAAGGGAAAAATGCTGCAGAGATCTCGTACCCTAATCCTCTGCACAGAGCAAATGAGCTTGTTGATGCTTGGGCCACGACTTCTAGCTTTGACAGTCTTCCTCTACCCACACAGAATGAATTAAATAATAGATAAACTGATAGGGCAAGGCTCCTTGACTTCATGCTTCATCAAGAGGATGACTGTGACATGCTTTTTACTGAATACGAACTAGACTCTGCTCTACATAAAGGCAAAGCTACATCACCCGGGGAGGATGGAGTTACTTACGGCATACTGCGTATGCTTCTGCTAGTTCCAGGGAATCCCTTGCTTGAATTGTATAATATGAGCTATGTAACTGGGGAGCTTCTTAAGTCATGGACCAACAGTCTTATTATTCCCATTCCTAAACCTCACCACCCGAGTGCTTTTCGCCCAATCTTCCTCACTAGTTGTCCATTTGTAGCATCAACAGAAGACTGAATGACCAAATTGCACAGGTTAACAGCAATAATTTTGATATTGCTCTACAGGAGCTCTACACGTATAACTTGATAAACAAAACCCCACCAAAGATCAGAGGACATGTACCCTATACAAACAGAAACGCCACAGGCCTACTAATATACATCAGAAGTGATTTACCACACATTCTTGTGAGCACGTCACACAATGTACACACACAGTACCATCACTATCATGTACAAACTTCAGCAGGCCACTTCTCAATCTGCAACGTATATGCCAAAAGCCAGAAACTCAATGTAACATTGCTCCCAGATCTCGACAATCATGGGACAATATACATGGGAGATTTTAATGGTAGACATATTACTTTGGGAGAAAATACTGACAACGATAATGGATGCAAATTTTACAAATATTTTTATGACAACAGAATAACTGTATACTACGGATACCCAAACTCATTTATTGGGAGGCAGACTTGATTATGTAATGGGTAGAAACCTTGTGCAAGGAAATATGGAATGGTCGTTGGTAAATCACTGGGTTAGTGATCGCTATGCAATTTTTGCTTCCTATAAGGTGCAGTGTGATGTACCTAGCATACATCAGAGATGGAAAATGAATATATGGTTTGCATAACCGCTTTATTAACTGGATTTCAAAATCATATCAATATTACTCAATAACGATCTACACGCCTTCTCCAGAGACCTCGTTGATACAATTACTACCTACTACGAAACATGGGTGTGTTGGGGAACAACCCATAAGCCAACAAGCCATAAGAGGTGGACACCACCACCGCCACCCAAGTGGGTCCTTGACCCCATATTTGTTAAAAAACAATAAACGAGTAAAGCAGCTTGAAGATACATACAAACGATCCAAATCACAAGAAGATTTATATGCATTTCTTGTCGCAAATATAGAGGTGAAGCATGTTTGACCGCCAGATGGGGAAGACGTGCCACCTGCGCTCTCTAGTTGTTGGTGACTCAGCCTTGTGTGTGGTTCTCGGAGGTTCTGTTAGCAGGGGCCCTGAGCCCGTGTTTATCCGAGTGATGGGGGGTCTCCTTGCCCCCTGTGCAGCGGTCCCTGACGATTGGGCTAGAGTATTCGGATTACCTTGCGGTGGATATGACCTTGTTTGACGTTTTGTGCATTGACGTCGCTGACGTCTGCGGAGTCCAAATAATTTTAAGTCATCGCTATGTAGTTAAGTTGGTACTGAGGTGGCTTATCGAGAGTTTCTTCACTGATTTGACAGTTGCACGTTCCGGTTTCCAGCGTCCAGAATGGCATTTGGCAAGGAGGCTCATGTCTGACATCCCGTCATCCGTCAAGTTAATAGTGTTTTATATCCCAGTGTATTATGCCCGGCAGCCATGGACCTGCTTCTGTTGCGGGTTGTTGGGGCACCAGGCTGTGGGGTGCAGTGCAGGCGTCGTGGACTAGATGAGTCTTTTCCGTGAGAACTTAATCCCCCCCCCCCCCTGGTTGTTCAGGATGCCTCCAGGGGCGTGAATGTAGGTGTGTCTGAGGATGCTGTGCCTGAGCGGGAGACTTCTGCTAGGGCTGAGGCTGTTGACGGTCTTTCGTCAGTTGCTGTGCCATAGTCTCCTGCGAATTCTACGGAGGCCGTGTGTGTTGCAGGCATGGATGGGGTGGGGCATGTGGTCCCTCCCCTTCCCTACCTCTCCCTTCTGCGGCTGTTGTGGACGGTTCTCCTGTGGTTCCAGAATCTGCTCGCAAGCCACTTGGAGTTGGGGAAGTGTATGAAATGCCTGCCGTACTGGTTGGGTGTGAGGGTTGCAGCCTCTTGTTGTGCATGGGTCGGTACCTCCTGAGGTCGCCACCACTGTGGTCTGGCATACCCATAGATTGCATGCCTGGGCATGGCTTCCCTGCGTTTCTGGTGAGTTAGCTAGCGTGGAGGTAGAAAGTTCGGATGACCTGCAGCTGGACCATATGTGCTAGAGGCGTTTTTCGGATGCTCCACCCCCTGGGAGTCCAGACTGGGTGGACATGGAGGGCTTTGCTAGTTCCAGGTTTTCGGACGACGAGGATGTGCCTGGGGGTTCTGTGGTGCCTGGTGGTGGTACAGCAGTTTCTTTTTTTATTATTATTTTCTACCACAGACGTGGCCACACATTACAATGCTAACCAGCATATATACATTTTCTTCTGTCCTCCATGGACAGGGTTAGAGAAGTGTTAAACATAAAGTTCAAGGGTTTATTGAACACTCAACCACAGAAGGTGATTCGGTGCTTTTAAAATGCTAAGCTAACCTACATACGTAAATACATAGATACACACATTTACGTATGCCCTACATAAAGTGTTTGATGTGTCTTTTACATAGTGTCATTAATGTACATTCACAAAGGTGAAATGTAATTCTGATCAGCTTCCATATATACTTTATACCCAAACATATACATACACACATATATATACATACATATATGCACACACACATGCATTCACATACATTTGTCTCATTTACTCTGACAGGATGAGATAGCTGATAAATAAACTAGTGTGCAATTAGGCACTTAATCACTGAAGGTGATGAAGGTGCTTTTACAAGCTCAGGTTATATAGTTACATCATATATATATATATATATATATATATTGTATGATTGATATATTACATGGTCAATCTTGGATACAAGTCCAATATATCATCAAGTGTTCCAGTACTCATATAGTAATTACAGAGTTCAGCATACCTTAGCCCAGGAGGACGAAAGTCAGTCAGTATGGGACATTCTACAATATAATGTTCAAGAGAGTGCATGTTTTCTCTTTCACAAAGTTGACACATTGTGTACTCGACATTTGGGTTATGAGAAAGCTGTCAGATACGTCTATATCCCAGGCGTATTCTGGCCACTATAACATCACATTGCCGGGTTCTTGTTCTATTAGTCCCATATGTGAATGTCTCCTCACGATATCTATCATAATATTTAATGCTACAACTTTCAGGTCTTTGAGAATTTGTTAGGTCGGTGAGATTTTCATTAGATATTTGTTAAGTATTCTCTTCGTCACTGCTAATGTAACACCCATATCAATTTCTACCACTGGTTTTCTGCAGGCTGTCTTAGCAAGCATATCAACAGTGTCATGCCTTGAGATGCCAACATGTGATGGTATCCATAGGAATTTAATCTCAAATCTGTTTTCTTTGGCAGCTAAAACATTCATTCGAATATCACTGACTAGTTTCTGGGTGTCACTACTATGTGCGTTCAATGCCAGGAGTGCACTCTGCAAGTCACGTATATAATATAACGGGGGGGGGGGGAATGAGAATGGCGAGTAAGTAGGAAGTGAGTAGGAGAAATATAAGAGGTAGAAGTGTAGATGAAGAAATGTAGATAGTAGACGACGAAATGCTGCCACCATCCATTCAAGACCATTACATACAAGACAAGGAATGGAACTTGTCTGTATCACCAAATTCTCAAATGTTATCAAGAGGTCATTATTAGTATGTTCCATCTGTATCCTGTACCCAGTAACCGCAGAGGCTTTCTCACCTCAACTCAAAAACTCTAGGGAACAAAGTTAAAGAAATAATAAATTCATCAATTATATTTTTCATGATAAGTATCATAATTTAAACCATTCAACTTAATGTTCAAGATATAATGTGCAAAGTGAGTCATCATCCAAGAATTTGAGAACCCTACAACTTGACTGCCCCTGTTCCTCACACAACATTTGTAAACACGACCAAGTCACCTTAATGTTCAACTCACCAAGTGTCTGCCTATAGCTGGATTGAGGGGGGGGGGGATCTGTAGTTGACAGAGACTGTCCCGCCCTGCCGGCTGATAGCCTCCCTGGCTAGGCCGTCTTCTCCTCTGCTTTGCTGGCTCCTATTCTCTCTCTATGCTCTGCTCTCCGAGTATATATTGGGGAACCTAGTAGCTAACTCCGCCCACAAGTAGATAGCCTCAGGCACTCTACCAAGCCACTCCTTAAACGTCGGCATGTTTGAAGGCCAATTATCAGATTAACAGAAGCAAGGTGGAATTCGCATGATCTGACCTCAGGTCACTTGAGGTCATTAACGCTTAGAGGTGTGAGACTCAGGCCGACCAAACTGGCGCCTCTCAAATCCTTGTCTGTGACTCTTGTATCTCATTGTATGTATTAAATAAAACTAAACCAAACACCTTCCGGTGTTACATCTCCCTTCTCCCCAAATAAAGTTTTTTGCAACACTGCTAAAGCAAGCTAGCTGTGTGCGACAACTTTATCAACTTAAAAAAAATACATCTTAGCTAAACAAATATACATCATCCTACACTAAAATGAAATATGTAGACAGACGTCCATTGTCTTTGGCTGGGCGGCATCACTGCTTGGTCTTGTAGATAGTCCTGTACCACATTTCTTCCACACAACTGCCTCCGTCGCTTCTCCGTCGTTAACGCACAACAACCCATGGTCAACCAGGAAGCCGTTACTATTTGCACTGCGCACAGGACCGTGGAATTCGGTTGTCCCAGCTGATCTGTAATTGGCCCTACGTCAGTCACCATGAGAGACGTATATTGGGGTTCTTCACAGCTATAGGGACTACAAGTTTCGAGACCTCCATATAGTTGCCACCGTAGAAATCCCATCCTACTTTCTCCTCCCTGTTGCTCCAGCACGCCTCCTTCAGAGAGCCACTTCTGACAGCCACATCAAGTCCGCACGACACAGGAGGAATCACTTAACAGAGCAACATGCTTGCCGGAAGGGCGGCCAGTTAAGCCAAACGATCCTGTCTTGCAATTACGCTCCATGCAATGATGCTGACACCAGCAAGGGACACTAGGCATCGTGTCTCACTCAGCTTGGTCTTATCTTATCCTCTTCTTCCTTCTCTCTTCTATCTTCTTTCTTCTCTCTTCCTCCTCCCATGGGTCTTTGACAAGCAACCTGGGGTCCATTGGGGTCCGTTCGTCCTGGGGTCCATCCTGGGTAGGACCGATGTTGGTGGGACAGACTGGAGTTGTTGTTGCTCTTCTTCCATCTTTACTGGGTCGTCTGGGGTCGTCTCCAGAACGACCTGGGGTTCCACTTTGGGTCCATCCGTCTTGGAGTCCACTGGGGTCCATCCGGCCTGGGGTCCACTGGGGTCCATCCGTCCTGGGGTCCACTAGGTAGACCATTTTAACCGACCGAGAGGGCTGCATCTTGGGGGTCCCCTGGGTGGTGGTGGGCCATGACATCCAGGTAGGAGGCTGGTCGTGGTGGTGGTGATAAACGCCCGTGAGTATGGTACAAGGCAGCCGTAACCTCTTCTGTATATGCGCGCCTCGCCTCTGGCTCCAACCTGGGAATGAACATAAAGGCAACAATACCCGTGTTCCAACCTATTGTGTGACCCTGTAGTTTGCATAGGGTTCACACAGTCCAATCATAACGCTCTCCTCCCGGCAACGACTACACTTAAATTTTAATAATCCAATTAACACTGAATGATATTGACTTGGTGGAACATAAAACAGTAACAGAGTAAAGTTTTAGAGAAGAGAGAATAAGGTCGTCACTACTTTTAACTTGTCACTAAACGAATCTCCACAAAAAAATATGAATACTAATAGAGACAAAACACTAGCCTAACTTAACTAGACCGTTCCTAATCTTACGTACTTAAATAGCTGTTACTCCCACCGCCACCAACGTGACCCAGAGTGTTTCCTTCGCTTCTCCACGGGTCCACAACTCAAAACTTTTGCCACCCTGTGACCAGACTATCTAACGTCGAGCGTCCCCAACGTGAAGTCTACTGACATACTAAGCCTCCCCCTAGCATGCTGTACAATACCAGTACACCTCGGGTTATTGCGTTCAAATGGAGTAAAACAGTCGATCGCAATATTCTGAGCAGAACCACCACTTAAAACTACTTAAGAACTACACCTGCCACTCCCCAACTGACCTGGCAACCAGCGAGGCTGGGTGTCCCCCTGGGACATGCGGGGTCACGTGTCACACTCAGCTGACCTGCACTACCACCAACCACTAAGTTCCCAAATCGCCAAATATTATCACTAACATAAATCACTACACACGCAAGTTCTGGTAAACATTATCTGAACTTCACAAAACCTCACAAAATCACTAAAACACATCACCAGAAAATCACTATCTCCTAACCAGAAAAAGCTCGCTAAATCGCGAAAGTAAAACACCTGTCAAGATCTCCCTGATAGCGCCTGAGTGGCAAGACACTGGGACTGAACAATATTAAATGAACACTAGTTCCATACACATTGTTCAACACCGCTGCCAATATTGTAATGGGGGGGGGGGGAAATAGCTCTCTCTTGTCCATTATTCCATCCCCCAGTTAACTAACGAGGCCGGGGGAAACAGCTCTCTCTAGTCCGTTATCCCGTCCTCAGTTAGCTAACTATTCTAGAGCACCCCCAGAGTTCCTACGGCAGCCTCTCTCGCTCAACACCTTGTAACCTAAGTATTCGACTATCTAGGTGTGGGTACTACAAGGCGCCGTAACTTGATCAGCTACCCGAAACTCTAGAGACAACTCTAGAACACATTTCACTGCCACAAACGTAAAAGAGACACGAAAGGAAAGAGATGACTAGTGAAGTAATTAGTGAGGGTGTGGGGTGAGAGGTAGAGAGGTGGGAGGAGCGAGGAGGGTCATTAGATGAAAGTGAGAGTTCGGAGAGGGGTGGAGGGAGAGTAGATAGGTAGAAGTAGAAAAGTAGATAGTAGAAAGAAGAAATGCTGCCACCATCCATTCTAGACCATTACATACAAGACAAGGAATGGAACTTGTCTGTATCACCAAATTCTCAAATGTTATCAAGAGGTCATTATTAGTATGTTCCATCTGTATCCTGTACCCAGTAACCGCAGAGGCTTTCTCACCTCAACTCAAAAACTCTAGGGAACAAGTTAAAAAAATAATAAATTCATCAATTATATTTTTCATGATAAGTATCATAATTTAAACCATTCAACTTAATGTTCAAGATATAAAGTGCAAAGTGAGTCATCATCCAAGAATTCGAGATCCCTACAACTTGACTGCCCCTGGTCCTCACACAACATTTGTAAACACGACCAAGTCACCTTAATGTTTAACTCACCACGTGTCTGCCTATAGCTGGATTGAGGGGGGGGGGGGATCTGTAGTTGACAGAGACTGTCCCGCCCTGCCGGCTGATAGCCTCCCTGGCTAGGCCGTCTTCTCCTCTGCTTTGCTGGCTCCTATTCTCTCTCTATGCTCTGCTCTCCGAGTATATATTGGGGAACCTAGTAGCTAACTCCGCCCACAAGTAGATAGCCTCAGGCACTCTACCAAGCCACTCCTTAAACGTCGCATGTTTGAAGGCCAATTATCAGATTAGCAGAAGCAAGGTGGAATTCGCATGATCTGACCTCAGGTCACTTGAGGTCATTAACGCTTAGAGGTGTGAGATTCAGGCCGACCAAAACTGGCGCCTCTCAAATCCTTGTTTGTGACTCTTGTATCTCCATGTATGTATTAAATAAAACTAAACCAAACACCTTACGGTGTTACAATAAGTCCACTACCTCTGTCTTTTAAAAATTCAGTGGCAAGGTATATGCCTGCAAGTTCGGTTTGAGTTGTACTTGCCCAGTCATTGACGCACTTCATTACTGTATGTACGAGAGAAGATTGTTCAAATATGTTACATGCACATCCGGTACATCGTCCACCTTTTTCTACAGAGCCGTCGGTATAGCACTGATACACATCGTTACCCATACTCTGAGTACTTTCAGTGTTAACTGTTTTAATAATGTAGTGTGCACACTATCTTTCTTGGGTGCATTTACAAAATCAACTGATAGATCCCAGTTATCGCATGGAGTAATTGGCTGATTAATCATTAGTTGAGTTGGGTACATATTTAATATTTTGATGGAGTTGGCTCTCTTGTAGAACCAATATACATAATCAGATTTCGTTCTTCTTCTATAGACCTCAGGTGAGTGCAGCATATTAGAAAGTTTAGCTTGAAAACTTCACGTGTTGTCTAGATCTACTCAATGCCTTCACGCCGAAAACTGTGCTATATAGATAAAATTCTCTCACTTATGGTAGGTAATTTTAACTCTGCTCTCATATTAACTATTCTCGTGGACTTTGGAGCCCCAAGGATGAGACGCATAGCTTCATTTTGCAAGGTTTCAAGAGATTTCAGCTCTATGTCAGTATACAGTGTGAGATGTAGAGCATTTTAGTCAATCACAGAGCGTATAAATGATACATAAAACATTCTAGCAAGTCTCACGTTAAGTCCATGATTGACACCTTGTTGGTGTCAATCAACAAGGTGTCAACAAGGACCCGCAAGGGCTTTAATCTCTCCCAAAGTCTCCTCTTGAGAGAAGAAAGGTACCCAGGGTCGTTAATGGGGACACCAAGGTATCTGTAAGACTCGCAGTTCTCGAGTGCTCTCCCATCTATATGAAAATTGGCTGGTGGAATACCACATGGAATGATGGCACGAGTTTTCTGTACAGAGATAAGGAGGCCACATTCCTCAGCTCTAGTAGCAAAAGCGTCGAGCAGAACTTGCATTCTAGGCTCGGTGGCAGCCTGTAAACATATATCATCAGCATAACAAATGACAGTGTCTTCATCATTAGTTGGAAGATCTTTAATAAGTTTATGCATCCGAACGTTGAACAACAAGGGACTGAGGACTCCTCCTTGTGGAGTTCCCAGTTCAAAGTGTTTGCTCTCTGTGCTTTTAACACCATTAAACAAAACATATGCTGTTCGATTAGACAAATAGCCCTTTATCCATTTCAGCAATTTTCCTTGTATTCCCAGCTTGGCAAGCTGTTCCAGTATGATTTCTCTGTTTGATGTACCACAAGCTGCTGCTAGGTAGATGAAGACTGAGGGGAAGCTTCAATAAGTGTGAAGTACTCAGCAAAACAGTGTTGTGTACTGAGCCCAGGCATAAATCCAAACAGTTGAGGTGACAGGTGCCCCTGTATACGATACATGAATCGGGTAAGAACAATACGTTCAAGCACTTTGCAAACACACGATGTTAGAGATATGGGTCTATAATTATTTGAGTGTGGTTTGGGGATGGGAACAATGAAACTCTTTGTCCAAGCATCAGGTAATACTCCTTCACGTAAACTCATTCTGTACAACACTAATAGTGGATTACCTGGTACGTGTGAGACTAATCTCAGTAGACTGTAAGTAATACCATCCTCTCCATGAGCAGTTGATTTTCCTATCTTTAGTGCATGATTTAATTCCCATTCAGTTACATCATTAAGGTCCGACACGTCGATAGCTGTACAGGCAAGATTGATGGTTCGTTGTCTGTTGGGGCGTGTGTCATCAAGTTTGTGCTGTATGTTAATTGGGAGTGAGTCGTAGCTCGATGTTAGTGCCCATTGATCAAGGAGAATGTTTGCTTGTTCTAGTGAGCTGTGGTGCAACGGTTTGGTTGGGCTGCTTCTAGAGATTTTTCGTATCTTTTCCCAAACTTCAACAAGTGTTGTTTGCTCATTTATACTTTGTATGAACTCTTTCCAATGTTTATTACGTATAACGTTGCTCATGTCTCTCACCTCTCTATTTGCAACTAGAAATGCATGCAAGTCACTTTGTGCTTTGGTTCGTTTTTATGTATCTCCAAGTTGCTTTACTCGTTCATGTTCTTTAACAAATACGGGGTCAAGGACCCACTTGGGTGGTGGTAGGTGTTGCCCACTTCTGCTAGGCTTACGGCCTGTTCCCCAACACACCCATGTGTCGTAGTAGGTAGTAATTGTATCAACGAGATCTCTGGAGAAGGCTTGTACATTCGTTATTGTGTAATCTTGATACCATTTTGATATACAATTAATAAAGTGGTCATGCAAGCCATATGGAATATTCATTTTCCGTCTCTGATGTCTATTAGGTACATCACACTGTTCCTCATAGGAAGTAGAAACTGCATAGTGATCACTAACTAAGTGATTTACCAACGAACATTCCATCCTATCTTGCACAAGGTTTCTACCCATTACATAATCAAGTCTGCCTCCCAATAAATGAGTTTGGGTATCCGTAGTATACACGGTTAATCTGTTGTCATAAACATATTTGATAAATTTGCATCCATTATCGTTGCTAGTTCTGTCTCCCAGCTTAATATGTCAAGCATTAAAATCTCCCATGTATATTGTCCCATGATTGTCTAGATCTGGGAGCAATGTTACATTGAGTTTCTGGCTTCTGGCATATACGTTGAGGAATGAAAAGTGGCCTGCTGTAGTTTGTACATGAAAGTGATGGTATTGTGTGTGTACATTGTGTGACGTGCTCACAAGAATGTGCGGTAAATCACTTCTGACGTATGTTAATAGGCCTGTGGCGTTACTGTTATTATAGGATGCATACCCTCTGATTTTTGGTGGGGTTTTGTTTATCATATTGGACGTGTAGGGCTCCTGTAAAAACAATTATATCTATGTTGTTACTGGTAACATATGCAATTAGGTCATTCAGACTTTTGTTGATGCTACGAATGTTCCAACTGAGAAACCTAATGGTTCTTGTGTCAACAGCAGCCATCGTCTTGGTGTTGATCCTCCCTGGGATTGGTGGTCCCATTGTTGTCCTCGTCCCACTCACACAATGTGTCAATAAGTGACTCTATGACGTAAAGAGCCGCACCAACCTGGCGTTTGGTGTCGTCAGGAACATCTGGTGACATCATCAGTTTCTTGATCACTGAATAACTCTGGATGGTTCGCGAGTGAATGTTCTCTGTAAGTCGTATGGCATAATTACTGTCACTCAGAGTATTATCTTTTTCATTCTCGTACTTGGCTTGAGCGCGTTCGTTAAGGTCATGAATCATTTTAAAATATGCTGATGCAGATCGACTTCCTTTTCCAGTTAATGTTTCTGTGTCACTAACACTGCTGTCATCCCTGAGTTGACTGACGACGTCGCTGCCACCGCCTCCGTTGTCGCTCTCTGTTGTCGCCGCTGCCGCCGCCGTCACCACCCCCACAGGAACCTTTACCAGCGCGAGCCACGGCTGTGACACAGCAGCATGGAGGCTGCTGTATCTCTTGTGGAGGAGCCCGACGTAGCGTCTGTATAATTTCAGTCAGTTCTGCTACCTGTGCTTGCAAGGTTGCCAACTGTTCATTAACTGTTGTATGTTGTCAAGGGCGTTGCTGTAACTGTCACCACTATGGGATGGGTCAACAGTATTAGAGCCGGCATCAGTAGACACTTGTTGTGTCTTGGGCACTTGCCTCCTTGTGCCAAGGGAGGCTGGCCGTTTGGTACAATCTGAGTGCCAGATGGTGACTCCTTCCGTACCACATCTGAACCACTTCAGCGGCGGTTTAGACGGAGCCACAGATTCAGGATGTTGCCCTGCTTCTGTTGCAGTGTTCTGTTGCTCCTGTTCCTGCTTTCTTTGGTCTCTGGTCTTCTTATACTGACAATTCTTCAGTGGATGAGGACCGGAAGGTACAGCAGTGGTGGTGGTGGATGTGCATGTTGTGGAGGCGGCTGCTGGCGTTGGGGAGGGGGCGCCTCCGTGTCGGCTCCTTGGTGTCCTTCTGCACCCCATATTGTGGGCTCCCCAGAGTGGGAGGTTGTTGCTCCTGATGTGAGCGCTGGTGAAGCCCGCTATTTGGTTACTGGGTGGAATCTGTGCAGATAGAACCAGTGCCGAGGGTCCCCGTCGGGCCGGCCCCCGACGGTGATCCCTCCCTCCCATTTTGAAGGATTAGGCTATATGGGATGAATATTTGTGTGAAGTATTCTTGGGTGGCCTTTCCGGACAGATATGTGTTTGAGTATAGTAACTGGGTGATTTTTGTTATTTTTGTTCCTGGGTATGTGAGATTTTATGTCCTGTTTTGCTCTATGTTTGTTTTTAGGCTGGTTTATGTGTCTGCGCACCGCTGTTTCTGTTATGTTTCCTTCTCTCAAATTTTTTGGTATGTGTTGTTTTGTATGTTGCGTTTATGTGCTGGTTGTTTTTATGTGTGTGATTTATTTTTGTGTGGTTCTGTGCGTGGTTTATTTTTGTGTGGGTTATTTTTAGTGTGATTTATTTCTTCTTGTATTTTGTGATATTTTTGGTGTTTGTTGAGTAACGTTCCGATGCGTCGGTGCCTTGTCTTTACCTTCACATCCATGGTTCCCGATCCGTTTTGTACTTCAGTTCTTGGGATCTTATATAACTTTCTGTGCCCGGTTCAATCCGTGTCGGTGTTTTTGTTTGTTGCATGGTTGTTTTTTCCCCTCTTTCTGAGTTTTGTATGGCTGCTTTTATTTTTTTGTATTTTTGTTATTAAGCGTGTTTTCCTGTGTTTGTGTTGTGATTTGTTATGTAATTGTTATGTGATTTGTACTGTGGTTTGTGTTATGTGTTTTGTTTATTGGTGGTACTTGTGGTGGTACTTTAGTGGTGTCCTCTATTTTATTGTATTTATGTAGTATGCCGGTGGCATGGAAATATATAACAAAAATAGAGGCACGAGAGACATGAGCAATGTTATACAAAATAAACATTGGGAAGAGTTCCTACAAAGTATAAACTAACAAACAACACTTGTTGAAATTTTTGAAAAGATAAGAAAAATCTCTAGAAACAGCCCAACCAAACAACTGCACCACATCTCACTAGAACAAGCAAACATTCTCCTTAATCAATATGCACTAAAAACAAGTTATAACTTGCTCCCAATTAACATACAGAACAAACTTTATGACACACGCCAAACAGACAAAGAACCATCGATCTTGCCTGTACAGCTATCGACGTGTCGGATCTTAATGATGTAACTAAATGGGAATTAAATCATGCACTAAAGATGGGCAAATCAACTGCTCCTGGTGAGGACGGTATTACCTACAGTTTACTGAGATTAGTCGCACATGAACCAGTAATCCACTTCTAGTGTTATACAGAATGAGTTTAAGTGAAGGAGTATTGCCTGAGGCTTGGACAAAGTGTGTCATAGTTCCTATCCCCAAACCACACCCAGATAATAATAGACCCATATCTCTAACATCGTGAGTTTGTAAAATGCTTGAACGCATTGTCCTTAATTGTCCTTTACTCCCTACCACCCACACATATATCTATATGAAGGGGGCCTCGCCACTGAGGGCACAGCGCTTGGGCAGAGTTTCTTTCACTTTGATGTACCTGTTCACCTAGCAGTAATAGGTGCCTGGGAGTTATATAGCTACTACGGGCTGCTTCCCGGGAATGTGTGTAATCACCTAGTTGTATTCACCTAGTTGTGCTTGCGGGGGTTGAGCTCTGTTCTTTTGGCCGGCATCTCAACTGTCAATCAATCAACTGTTACTAACTACTAACATTTTTTCCTTTTTTTCCACACACACACACACACACACACACACACACACACACACACACACACACACACACACACACACACACACACACACACACACACACACACACACACGCACACGCACACGCACACGCACACGCACACACACACACACACACACACACACACACACACACAAATCCAGCAAGACTCGACCTGATATTCACATTGAATGATTCAGAAATATAGGATGTCAAATTTGAAGCCTCAATAGGAATGAGTGACCACAGTGTGTTGACATTTGAGTATTTGGTGGAGGTAGGGATAACCTATCCAAGGATGGGATCGGAAGGGAAAAGACTAAATTACCGAAGAGGAAAGTATGATGAGATGAGGAACTTCCTAAGGGGAATACCATGAGAAACAAAATTCAGAGAGAAGACTGTGCAAGATATGATGGATTTTGTCACCATGAAGTGCCAGGAAGCTGCAGACAATTTTACCCCAGTCCAAAAGGAGATAAACGAAAAATATCAGAAGAATCCATGGTTCAACCAGGAATGTAAGGTAGCGAAGCAATTGAGTAAAAGAACATGGAGAAACTACAGGAATAACAGAACACCAGAGAGCAGGGAGAGATACCAGAGGGCCAGAAATGAGTACATCAGAGTGAGGAGAGAAGCAGAGAGATAGTATGAAAATGACAATGCGAGTAAAGATAAGACCCAACCAAAACTGCTCCACAGCCACATCAGGAGGAAAACAGCAGTAGAAGGAACAGGTGATGAAACTGAGAAAAGGGGAGAACAGATACACAGAGAATGATATGGAGGTGTGTAAAGAGCTCAACAAGAGATTCCAGGAGGTCTTCGCAGAAGAACAAGGAGAAGCCCCTGCACTTAATGAGGCAAACCAAGCAACCTTAGAGGCTTTTGACCTCACCAGTGATGAGGTCAAAAGGAATCTGTTGGAGCTGAATTTAACAAAGGCTATTGGATCTGACAGAATCTCACCGTGGATACTAAAAGAAGGTGCAGAGACACTAAGTGTGCCACTTTCAATGGTGTATAACAGGTCACGGGAAACAGGAGACTTACCAGAAAGTTGGAAGACAGCTAACGTAGTCCCAATATACAAGAAGGGTGACAGACAAGAGACACTGAACTATAGGCCAGTTTCCCTAACTAGTATACCATGCAAGGTGATGGAGAAGATCGCGAGGAAAAGGCTCGTAGAGCATCTAGAGGGAAATAGTTTTGTGACACACCACCAACAGGGTTTCAGAGATGGTACATCGTGCCTTACAGGTTTAATTGAATTCTATGCCCAAACAACAAAAAATTAGGCAAGAAAGAGAAGGGTGGGCAGACTGCATTTTCTTGGACTGTCAGAAAGCCTTTGACATAGTACCCCATAAAAGGCTGATACAAAAGTTGGAGCAACATGCAGGAGTAAAAGGTAAGGTGCTCCAGTGGATAAGGGAGTATCTAAGCAACAGGAAACAGCGAGTAACTGTGACAGGGGAAGACCTCAAAGTGGCGAGATGTCACCAGTGGAGTCTCACAGGGGTCTGTACTTGGACCCATCCTGTTTCTAATATATGTAACTCGTTATAGACTCGTTACTCTCATAGTTTGCTGATGATGCAAAAATTATGAGAAGAAACAAGACTGATGCAGATACACATAGACTACACTATGACCTGGACAAACTGGAGGAATGGTATAGAAAATGGCTACTAAAGTTCAACTCAGGAAAGTGTAAAGCAATGAAATTAGGCGAAGGAAGCAGAAGGCTGAACACAAGGTACCATCTGGGAGGTGAAATCATGCATGAGTCAAATAAAGAGAATGATCTGGGGGGGAGGGGTTGATATCACACCGAACCTGTCCCCAGAGGCCCACATCAAAAGGATATCATCAGCGGCATATGCTAGGTTGGCCAATATAAGAACTGCCTTTAGAAACTTGTGTAAGGAATCGTTCAGGACCCTGTATACCACTTATGTCAGACGAATCCTGAAATATGCAGCTCCAGCCAGCTGTCTATATCTAGTTAAACACGAGACAAAGTTAGAGAAGATTTAGAGGTATGCCACCAGACTTGTCCTGGAACTAAGAGGTATGAGCTACGAGGAAAGGCTGAAGGAGCTGAACCTCACGTCCTTGGAAAACAGAAGAATAAAGGGAGACATGATAACAACCTACAAAATTCTCAGGGGAATTGACAGGGTGGACAAAAACAAACTCTTCAACACGGCTGGAACACGAAGAAGGGGACACAGGTGGAACCTTAGTACCCAAATGAGCCACAGAGACATTAGAAAGAATTTTTACAGTGTCAGAGTAGTTAACAAGTGGAATAAATTAAGCAGTGATGTGGTGGAGGCTGACTCCATACAAAGTTTAAAATGTAGATATGATAGAGCCCAGTAGGCTCAGGAATCTGTACACTAGTTGATTGACAGTTGAGAGGCAGGATCAAAGAGACAAAGCTCATCCCCCCGCAAGCACAAATAGGTGAGTACAAATAGGTGGTTACACACACTTAGGTAGCAACCCGTAACAGCTGTCTAACTCTGTTACGAACCCAAGTTCATCGTCAGAGCACGGAGCAGCGACATCAACTCCATCTGTGAGTCCGCTCCCAAAACCCTCACTAATTGGACGAGCCCATTTAGTAGTGACAAGACTATACCAGCCAGAAATGCTAGATTCTTGTCCTCTTAGCTCGAGAGGTAGCCGGTGATGACCTCTGGTGAGGTGACGCTTAGACAATCAGCGCCATCTATGGAACGAAAAGGTGTTCGTTTGTGTCTAAGCCAGTAAGTGATGTTTCCCAGTGGTCCCCATGTAGTGTCCCAGTGTACTGATGACGTGTCTATATTCACAGAGTCAACGTAGGGCTGCTGTGATGCAAGAAGAGTCAGTCTACCCAAGGCAGCCAAGGTCTCTACACCAGTCTGTTTTACAGAAGCAGTGAGCCGCCGCTGGACGAGAACTGTAGTGTTCAACTGTCTGCCTGAGGAGTGGCAGTGATGGGATTCGCCGTACCTGGGGCTGGCTGGTGGAAAAGACAACCGACTGTGGTGCCGAAAGAGGAGAGTAACCAGCGAGTTACACGAAGCTCCTGCCTAGGGCTCGCAACCCTAGTATTCACTCGTGAAGTGGCCTAACATCGTGAGGCTGATTGGTACCTGCCAGCAACAGGCTGGACTGTGGTTGTGGGCCTTCACGACGAGGCACCTAGTGGAATTGTGATTTGACTGGCCCGTGGCCAGGGTAGACTCATCGTTGTTTCCTGGTACCTGCTGAGGGTAGTGCCACGGATAAGGAAACCCGGTATAAGACTGCACGGAGTGAGCTTCGCCGAGTGTTCAGTGTCTTCAGAGAGAGACGATGATGTACATAGTGTAGTAATATTTTCCGTTTAAGACTTTTATATATATATGGTGATGGGAAGATTAATTATATATGGTTAAAGTGACGAACTTGTGTATTTAATGTACCTCCCTTTTTTATTTTAATTGCATTACTGAGCTCACCTCTTGAAAGCCTCTACTAACTAGGAGCTGGATATATGAACTTTCGTACCATCTGAAAATAACCCGGTTGCGTCCCATTGTGGCCGTAACAAACTCCCAGGTACCTATTTACGGCTAGGTAGACTAGGTAAGACTAGACTAGGTAGACTAGATACCTAGGTAACAGGAGCATCTGGGTGAAAAAACTGCCCATTTTGTTTCCCGCCGGCACCGGGAATCAAAACCAGGACCACAGGATTACATATCCAGCGTGATGTCCTCTCGAGCACCGGTGCTGCGGTGGGTGTGTGTGTACTCACCTAGATGTGCTTGCGGGGATTGAGCTCTGGCTCTTTGGTCCCGCCTCTCCACCATCAATCAACAGGTATACAGGTTCCTGAGCCTATTGGGCTCTATCATATCTACACTTGAAACTGTGTATAGAGTCAGCCTCCACCACATCACTTCCTAATGCATTCCATTTGTCAACCACTCTGACACTAAAAAAGTTCTTTATAATATCTCTGTGGCTAATTTACACACTCAGTTTCCACCTGTGTCCCCTAGTGGGTGTGCCCCTTTTGTTAAATAGCCTGTCTTTATCAACCCTGTCGATTCCCTTGAGAATCTTGAATGTGGTGATCATGTCCCCTCCTAACTCTTCTGTCTTCCAACGAAGTGAGGTTTATTTCCCGTAGTCTCTCCTCGTAGCTCATACCTCTCAGCTCGGGTACTAGTCTGGTGGCAAACCTTTGATCCTTTTTCAGTTTAGTTTTGTGCTTGACTATCCTAGAAACACAAACCGAAACTGTCTCTATTTTCCGCTTATTACAACTTGTAATAAAGTTGTTACATCTTGGCCTAACGTGTTTATGACGTAATAGAGCGTTGTTACAACTTGCTATATTGGTTGTTATAACTGGTTACGTGTTAAAACTTGTTCGAACGTTATACCAACGTCATAGTTTCGGTGTGTGTTTGGTGGGTAGATATGGACTCCATGCTGGGTCCGCATACTCCAGGATTGGTCTGAGATATGTGGTATATACTGTTCTGAAAGATTCCTAACACAAGTTTCTAAAGGCCTTTCTTATGTTAGCCAACCTGGCATATGCTGCTGATGTTATCCTCTTAATATGAGCTTCATCGGACAGGTCTGGCATGATATCAACCCCCAGGTCATTCTCTCTCTCTGTCTCTTCAAGTATTTCATCTCCCAAATGATACCTTGTATCTGGTCTCCTGCTTCCAACCCCTATCTTCATTACATTACATTTGCCTGGGTTAAACTCTAACAACCATTTATTCGACCATTCCTGCAGCTTGTTCAGGTCTTCTTGAAGCCTCAAGCTGTCCTCCTGTCTTAATCCTTCTCATAATTTTGGCGTCGTCAGCAAACATTGAGAGGAATGAGTCTATACCCTCTGGGAGATCATTTACGTATATCAGAAACAGGATAGGTCCGAGTACAGAACTTTGTGGGACTCCACTGGTGACTTCACGCCATTCTGAGGTCTCACCCCTCACTGTAACTCTCTGCTTCCTATTGCTTAGGTACTTACCCTTTTATGGGGTACTGTGTCAAAAGCTTTCCGACAGTCCAAAAAAAATGCAGTCCGCCCATCCTTCTCTTTCTTGCTTAATCTTTGTCACCTGATCGTAGAATTCTATTAAGCCTGTAAGGCAAGATTTACCCTCCCTGAACCCATGTTGATGGGTTGTCACGAAGTCTCTTCTCTCCAGATGCGTTACTAGTTTTTTTCTTACAATCTTCTCCATGACCTTGCATGGTATACAAGTTAAGGACACTGGCCTGTAGTTCAGTGACTCTTGTCTGTCACCCTTTTTGTATATTGGTACTACATTAGCAGTCTTCCATATTTCTGGTAGGTCCCCCGTTTCCAGTAACCTACTAGTACACTATGGAGAGTGTCAAGCAAAGTGCTTCTGCACACTCCTTCAATACCCATGGTGAGATTCCGTTCGGCCCAACAGCTTTTCTCACGTCCTGCACCAATAGGCGCTTCTTGACCTCATATCTTGTAGCTTCGAATCTTTCCAAAGTCACCTTGTTTGCTGCCACCTCTCCTAGCGCCGTGACTTCTCCCTGTTCTATTGTAAAGACCTCCTGGAACCTTTTGTTGAGTTCTTCACACACCTCTTTTTCATTCTCTGTGTACCTGTCCTCGCCCATCCTAAGTTTCATCGCCTGTTCCTTCACTGTTGTCTTTCTCCTGATGTGACTGTGTAGTAGCTTTGGTTCGGTCTTGGCTTTATTAGCTATATCATTTTCATACCTTTTCTCAGCTGCTCTTCTCACACTAACATACTCGTTCCTGGTTCTCTGGTATCTCTCTACTTTCTGGTGTTCTGTTATTACGGAAGTTCCTCTATGCCCTTTTGTTCAGCTTCTTTGCTTTCATACATTCCCTATTAAACCACGGATTCTTCTTTTGCTTCTCTGTTTTTTCCTGTCGGGCTGGGACAAACCTGCTTACAGCCTCCTGACACTTTTGGGTGACATAGTTCATCATATTTTGTATGGACTTGGTTCTGAGTTCTGTGTCCCAATGTATATCCCTTAGAAATTTGTTCATCTCATAGTTTCCCTTTCGGTAAGCCAGCCCTTTGTTTCCCAGTTCTTTTTGGTGGGTGATAATTCCTAGCTCAACCAGGTACTCAAAGCTCAATACACTATGATCACTCATTCCCAAGGGGGCTTCGAACTTAACTTCCCTTGTATCCGACTCATTTAGGGTAAATATCAGATCAAGCAAGGCTGGTTCATCCCCTCCTCTCATTCTTGTCGGTCCCTTGACGTGTTGACTTAAAAAGTTTCTTGTTGCCACATCCAGCAGCTTAGCTCTCCATGTGTCTGGTCCTCCATGTGGGTCTCTGTTCCCCCAATCTATCTTCCCATGGTTGAAGTCTCCCATGATTAGTAGTCTGGATCCGTTCCTGCTAGCCTCAGAAGCTGCTCTCTCTCTATTATACTGATGGTGGCCAAGTTGTTTTTATCATATTCCTGTCTGGGTCTTCTGTCGTTCGGGTGGGGGGTGGGGGGTTATATATGACTACTACTATAATTTTCTGTCCTCCAGTTGCTATGGTGCCAGATATGTAGTCACTGAAACCTTCACAGTTCTGAATTACCATCTCTTCAAAACTCCAACCTTCTCTTATTAGCAAAGCTACACCACCTCCTCCTCTCTCTTCTCTCTCTTTCCTCACTACATAGTAGCCCTGTGGAAACACTGCGTTTGTTATGGTTTGTTTCTGTGCTTTGTTTCTGTGAGTGCTATTATGTCTGTTTTTTTTCTAGTGCCCATTCTCCGAGTTCACTTGTTTAATTTGTAATCCAGTCTATGTTAGTGTACATTGCCTTGAAGCTCACTTTCTTCTGTTCATTTTATTGTCCCCTTCTTGGCGAGCATTCTGCTGGTTTGGGAAGCTGTTCCCTGGGTGAGAAGATCTGTGAGGTGGTTTGCAGGGTCTCAAAGGAGTTTGGGGTGGGGGGTGGGGGTTTAAGGGAAGGGGGGACAGGTAGGGTGTGGGTTAAGGAGAAAGGGGGGACATGGAGGATACGGGGTGAGGAGGGAGGAGGGATAGGGAGGGTATGGGATGAAGAGGGGAGGGGGGACAGGGGGTGAAAAGTGGGAGGGAGGGACATGATGGGAATGGGGAAGGGGTGACAGGGTCAGAATGGGGTGGGGGGGGGCACGAAGGGTGAGGGGAAGGGAGAGTTTCTATGCAGAGGGGGGTGGTGGTGTTGCCCTCCCCTCTGGTGTTGCTGGGATGCTGGTTTTGGGTTCCTCTCTTGTCTCTGGGACTGTTGTGTTGGGGGCTGCGATTTCCTGGTTTACTCCTCTCTCCCTGCGCTTAGTCCTGGCCTCTGCTACCTTGACTCTCTCCTCCTTCGTCCTGTCCCTCTGCAGGAATAATTTTTTGTATTCCTCCACATACTGCAGACGACTCTTCCTTCCGAGAATATCCTCTTTCGTGGCTTCGTTTGTAAACACCTCCTTTACAAGTCGGTTGCTGTCCTTGTTGTACGAGCCCAACCTGAAAACCTTCTCAATGTTTTGTTCAGCTCCTTCTATCTGTAACCCCTTCTGTAGCCCAGGTACTGCCTCTCTATCCTTGCTATTCCATTCTTGCCTGTTGGAACTTTTCTGTTCTTTGATGCCTACAACTACCACTGATCTTTTTCTCTCCAGCAGCTGAGTGGTGCACCTTGCTGCTTCCTGTGAGGTAGCTGCTTGCTTGGCTATCTCCCTTACTGTGTCCATTGCTTTTGAGCTCTTACTCAGTCTTTCTGCAAATGTTTCAGGTACATAGGCTTTTCCTTTCAATGTAACATTCACACCTTCCCTTTGGGTGATAATCTGATGCTCGGTCTCTTTATTTTTCTCTGTGAGGGATTTGATCTCCTCCCTTGCTGATGCCAGCTCACTTTGCAGGTTGTTAATTGTAATCCTCATTTCATGTATCTCCCTCCTGAATTCCTCCAGAACTTGGGTTAACATTTCCTTCGTTTGGTCACTTTGACTATTCCCTGTGTCCCTGTTGCGTCCTGCCATTTTGTCCCCTATCAAGAGAGAGAGTATGATAGAGAGAGAGGAAGAGAGAGAGGAAGAGAGAGAGAGAGAGAGAGAGAGAGAGAGAGAGAGAGAGAGAGAGAGAGAGAGAGAGAGAGAGAGAGAGAGAGAGAGAGAGAGAGAAGAAGAGAGAGAGAGAAGAGAGAGAGAGAGAGAGAGAGAGAGAGAGAGAGTGAGAGAGAGAGAACAGAGAGAACGAGAGAGAGGGAGGGTGGTGTGTGTGTGTGTGTGGGTGTGATGGGGGTTAAGAGGAGGTGGGTGAGGTGTTGTCTTCAGATTACTGCAGATAAGAGAGGGGGTGGATTATAAGTGAAGTTTTATCCCCTTTCAACGAAAGGTGTTATTCCTTTCTAACCTGACTGGACGTATGTGTGTGCGTGCGTGTGTGTGTGCATTTGTTTTTGCATATGTGTGCATGTGTGCTTGCAAATGTGTAACACCGTAAAGGTGTTTCATTTAGTTTTATTTAATATATATATAGTACATGAGTCAAGCCAGACAAGATTTGAGAGGCGCCAGTCTGTTGGCCTGAAAGTCACACCTCTACAGTGTTAGTGACCTGAGGTCAGCTCATGCAAATTTCACCTTGCTTCCGCTAATCTTATAATTGTAGCCTGAGAACCTTCAAATAAGCCGCAAGTTTAAGGAGCGGTTTGGTAGAGAACCTGGGGCTATCTACTTGTGGGCGGAGTTAGTTACTAGGTTTCCCAATATATACTCGGAGAGCTGTCAATTCGAGAGCATAGCAGGATAAGCAATAGGAGAACCACCAGCGGAGCAGAACAGAAGACAGCCTAGCCAGGGAAGCTGTCAGCCGGCGGGGCGGGACAGTCTCTGTCAACTACAGACCCCACCTCCTCCCTCTCTATCCAGCTATAGGCAGACACTTGGTGAGTTGAGTATGAAAGGTGACTTAGTCGTGTTTACAAGTGTTGTGTGATGATCAGGGGCAGACAGTTGTAGGGTTCTCGAATTCTTGGATGATGACTCACTTTTCATATTAATCTTGAACATTAAGTTGAATTGCTTAAATTATGATATTTAATATGTGAAATATATTTGATGAATTTATTATTTAAATTGTCTTTATCTTTGTTCCCTAGAGTTTTTGAGTTGAGATGAGAAAGCCTCTGCAGTTACTAGTTTCATGATTTTAATGAGTACATGATACAGATGGAACATACTAATAATGACCTCTTGATAACATCTTTGAGAATATTGTGATACAGACAAGTTCCAGTCCTAGTCTTGTAGGTACGGACAAATGGATGGATGGTGGCAGCATTTCCTCTTCTACTGTCTACTCTTCTACTTCTACTATCTGTTTTTCTACTTCTACCTATCTACTCCTCCCCCTCCACCCCCTCTCCAAACTCTCTTTTTCAACTGACGACCCTCCTCGCTCCTCCCACCTCTACCTCTCTCATCCCAAACCCTCACTAAGTACTTCATTATTCATCTCTTTCCTTTCGTTTCTCTTTTAAGTTTGTGGCAGTGAAATGTGTTCTAGAGTTTTCTAGAGTTTCGGGTAGCTGATCAAGTTACTGCGTTTAGTAGTCAGTGCACCTAGGTAATCGAATACCTAGGTTACAAAGTGTTGAACGAGAAATGCTGCCGTAGGAACTCTGGGGGTGCTCTAAAATAGTTAGCTGAAGGCGGGGTAGCGGACTAAAGAGAACTGTTTCCCCCGCCCTCGTTAGTTAACTGGGGGGGGGGGAGTGAATAATGGATCAGAGAGATCTATTTCCGCCACCCCCTGTTACAAACGTACGTGTGAGTGCGTCCGTGTGTTACGGGGGCCCAGAAAAATGTCAACCTCTACCCAAAATGAGCCAGTTTGATATTTTAAATGTATATGATATACTGAACAAGAATTTGGTAATATTTTACCTCACTCTATACACCTGTAGAATTAACCAGAGAGGGGTACCTACCTGTCAGCCTCCCGCTCACACAACCAGGTAAATAATTACGATGCTGGATGACGAAGTGATCAGTCATCGCCTCCCACGTGGTGATGCACTAATCCAGTAGATTGTTGATGGTGGTTCTTCTCTATCTAACACAAATCTCTGGAGTCAGTCACTGTATCGATGTGTCTGTTGGTTACAGCTCACCAATTCACTGTACCACTGATCACTTGACCCAATATGTAAACAAAGCCTCGTGGGCCTTCCCACGTGGCCTGGCTTGTGAATTCACTGTTTAACACAGAGTTCTGGTGATAGCACTGTATTTTTTCTTTCCTATTCGCGGCGGTTATACGCTTTGTGATACCCCTAGATCTGTGATCTGTCACTGTAGCCTTAATTAACCCCAACATATTGGCGTTTATTGTAGCGCGTGACCCCAGCGACCCTCCCTCCGCGGCTGGCTGAACTGAACTCAAAGTGTACTCACCTAGTTGTGTTTGCGGGGGTTGAGCGCTGGCTCTTTGGTGCCGCCTCTCAACCGTCAATCAACAGGTGTACAGATTCCTGAGCCTATTGGGCTCTATCATATCTACACTTGAAACTGTGTATGGAGTCAGCCTCCACCTCATCACTTCCTAATGCATGCAGTGTGTGTGTGTGTGTTTCTGAGATAAATATATGTAATAGATACAAAAGAGGGAAAATAGATTGGTTAGAAATAGTAAATACAAAAATATTTATGTGTACTCATCTAGTTGTACTCATCTAGTTGTGTCTGCAGGATCGAGCATTGACTCTTGGATCCCGCCTTTCGAGCATCGGTTGTTTACAGCAATGACTCCTGTCCCATTTCCCTATCATACCTGGTTTTAAAATTATGAATAGTATTTGCTTCCACAACCTGTTCCTGAAGTGCATTCCATTTTCCCACTACTCTCACGCTAAAAGAAAACTTCCTTACATCTCTGTGACTCATCTGAGTTTCAAGCTTCCATCCATGTCCCCTCGTTCCGTTACTATTCCTTGTGAACATTTCGTCTATGTCCACTCTGTCAATCCCTATGAGTATTTTATACGTTCCTATCATGTCCCCCCTCTCCCTTCTTCTTTCTAGTGTCGTAAGGCACAGTTCTCTCAGGCGCTCCTCATACCCCATCCCTCGTAGCTCTGGGACGAGTCTCGTTGCAAACCTCTGAACCTTTTCCGGTTTCATTATATGCTTCTTCAGATGGGGACTCCATGATGAGGTGGCATACTCTAAGACTGGCCTCACGTAGGCAGTATAAAGCACCCTAACTGCCTCCTTACTTAGGTTTCTGAATGATGTTCTAACTTTTGCCAGTGTAGAGTACGCTGCTGTCGTTATCCTGTTTATATGTGCCCCAGGAGATAGATTAGGTGTTACGTCCACACCCAGGTCTCTTTCGCGCGTCGTCACAGGTAGGCTGTTCCCCTTCATTGTGTACTGTCCCTTTGGTCTCCTATCTCCTTAGTCCCATTTCCTTAACTTTACATTTGCTCGTGTTGAAATCCAGTAGCCATTTCTCTGACTATCTCTGCAACCTGTTCAGGTCCTCTTGGAGGATCCTGCAATCCTCATCTGTCACAACTCTTCTCATCAACTTTGCGTCATCCGCAAACATCAACATGTAGGATTCTACGCCTGTAAACATGTTGTTAACATATACAAGAAATAGAATTGGTCCCAGCACCGATCCTTGTGGTACTCCACTTGTTACTGTTCGCCAGTCCGACTTCTCGCCCCTTACCGTAACTCTTTGGCTCCTTCCTGTTAGGTAGTTCCTTATCCATGCTAGGACCTTTCCCCCACCCCCGCCTGCCTCTCGAGCTTGAACAGCACTCTCATGTGCGGTACTGTATCAAAAGCTTTTTGGCAGTCCAGAAATATGCAGTCTGCCCAACCATCTCTGTCCTGTCTCATCCTCATTATTTTATCACAGAATTCCAGAAGGTTTGTTAGGAACGATTTCCCTGTCCAGAAACCAATGTTGATGTTTGTTCACAAACCTAATGTTCTCCAGATGTGCAACCAGTCGTAGCCTAATTATTCTTTCCAGTATTTTACAGGGGATGCTTGTCAGTGATACAGGTCTATAGTTAAGTGCCTCCTCCCTATCGCCTTTCTTGAAGATCGGCACGACATTTGCCTTCTTCCAGCAACTGGGCAATTCTCCCGACATAAGTGACTCATTAGAGATCATTGCCAGAGGCACGCTGAGGGCCTGCACTGCTTCTTTTAGTATCCACAGTGATACTTTGTCTGGTCCAACTGCTTTAGTTGCATCTAGAGTTGTCAACTGTTTCATTACTTACTCTGCTGTCACCTCTATATCTGATAGTCTTTCATCTAGGGTAACCCCTTCCAACAATAGGAGCTGCTCAGGCTTGGTAGTGAACACTCCATGGAAACTGGCATTCACTGCCTCGCAGATTTCCTTGTCACTTTCAGTATATGCCCCCTCTGTCTTCCTTAGTCTTGTCACTTGGTCGTTCACCGACATTTTTCTTCTTATATGACTGTGTAGTAACTTAGGTTGTTTTTTCGCTTTGATTGCAATATCGTTCTCATAGTCCCTTTCTAATGTTCGTCTTATGTTAATGTAATCGTTCCTAGCTCTGTTGCATCTGATCCTGTTATCCTCTGTCCTTTGTCTTCTGTACTTCCTCCACTCCCGCCTGCTGGCTGGCCATTTTTGCTTCCTGATACTGTCTATTAAACCATGGGTTATTATATTCCTTCTTTTTTTTCCCTATACTGTTGGTATAAATCTCTCTTCGGCCTCCTGGCATTTCTGTATGACTAGGTCCATCATATCTTGGACTGTTTTTGCTCTAATTTCTTCCTCCCACTGCACTTCACCCAGATAGTCCCTTATCCTCTTATAGTCCCCTTTCCTTTAGTCAACTCTCCTTTCCCAGATCTCTTGTCCCATGGTCATAAGCTTGAATTCCATCATGTAGTCAAAGACTAGGACACAGTGGTCGCTGGCCCCTAGAGGTATTTCATGCTCCAAATTCTCGATATCTTCTACGTTCTGGGTGAAAATCAGGTATAATAGGCTCGGTGCATCTCCTCCTCTTTCCCTTGTGTCTTCCTTCGCATGTTGTGTTAGGAAATTCCTGTCTATAACATCTACTAATTTTGCTCCCCATGTTTCGTCCTCTCCATGGGGATTCCTTGATTCCCAATTTATCTCTCCATGATTTAAGTCCCCCATGATCAGCAGCTTTGCTCTCATTCTGTGGGCTAGTGTTGCTGCCTTCTGCAGTTCATCTATACATGCCTTGTTGTTGTCATCATACTACTGCCTGGGTCTTCTACTGTTTGGTGGGAGATTGTAGATTACCAAGATCACAATCTTCCTCCCATCTACTGTCAGAGTTCCATGTATGAAGCTTGTGCACTCATTGGTAACCCGATTTCCCAGGTCTTCAAACTTCCATTTCCGATTTATTAGGAGTGCCACTCCCCCTCCCTGTCTCTGTGTCCTCTCTTTTTGTATCACCTGGTACCCTTGAGGAAAGATTGCATCTGAGATCATGTCATTAATTTTAGTTTCCACAATTGCAACTATGTCAGGATCTGCTTCACTCAGTCTTTCTTTTATCTCTTCTGCTTTATTAGATACCCCATCAGCATTGGTGTACCAAACCTTGAGATTCTTCATGGAAACTCTTGTACCAGAGTTTTCCCTTTCTCTGGGGGTTTGGTGGGATCTGGGGGGTGTTTGGGGGGTGACTGGGGGCAGGGGGGGACCTGGGGGATCTGGGGGGTGTCTGGGGGATGACTGGGGGCGGGGAGGATCCGGGGGATGTCCGGGGGGATCCGAGGGGTGTCTGGGGGGGGTCCAGGGGGTGTATGGGGGTGAAAGAGGTCAGGAGGGGTGCTTGGGGGGCTAATGGGGGCTGGGCTTCTAGGAAGGTAGGTAGGAGGGTCTGCGGTAGGGCCTGGGTAGGTAGGTCTGGAGTAGGAAGAGCATACTGGGTCTGAAAATTAGGGAGGGTCTGATAGGAATAGAGGGGTTGGGAGATAGCGTAAGGTTGGGAGTCAGATAGAGGTTGAGAGGTTGGTAGGGGGAAGGATAGAGGGGGTGGGGGAACCTCCGACCCCCCTCGCAAGGGTGGGGGTCACATGGAAGGAGAGGGGGTGAGGAGGGGTGAGGGCTGGGTAGGTTTTGGGGGTTGAGGGGATGAGGGCTGGGTGGGTTTTTAGGGTTGAGAGGATGAGGGCTGGGTGGGTTTTGGGGGTTGAGGGGGTGAGGGCTGAACGGGTTTTGGGGTTGAGGTGATGAGGGGGTCCTTGGAATGTGGGATGAATTTGACTGCAGTGGGGTCAGAGGGGTCAAGGAAGGTGTTGGGGAGATAAGCAGGGGCAGGGAGGGCTGATTTGGGGAGGGAGTGATCTGAGAAGGTGTGAGCTGGTTAGCATGGGGTGGACTTGCATTGGGGTGTGTATCTACGCTCAAATGGGAGGAGTTGTATTGTTGTTTGCTTGCTATGTGGGCTGGCTATCTGCTCCTCCTTCGTCATGAATTTGTCAATATATACGTTGTAGTAATTTTCGCTACCTCTGAGTAAGTGTTTGTGATGCAATATGTAATCCACTGCCTCTTCGTTAGTGAACTGTACCAGGACAGGTCGTTTCCTGTTACAGTTGTATGGCCCAATGCGTCGTTGGACCTCATTCCCTGCCATCTGGGCTCTCATGTCTCTCAAGATCCCCTGTAGCTCCAAATCCTCAATCTCCATCCTTTCCTGCCTCGATTGTGCCCTGGCTTCAAGCAATCCATGGATTATGATTGTCCTCTTTCTCAGTTCAGGGTCATGCTGGTGGCCCTCTCCCTGGCTGACCCTCACCCCTCCCACTCCCGCTACTCCACCTACTACTACTCCCCCTTCCCCTGCCAAGCTTCCCTTATTCCTGCCAAATTCATTAGTAAGCCTAGATATTTCTCCTTGCCATTCTACCCTGCTCTTCCTGATTTCCTCTTGAATATAATCCATAAACTCTTGTTTGAGTCTTTGCACCTCGTCCTGTATCTTATTAAAGACTTCACTTTTAACCCCCTGGATTAGATCATCTATCCAAACATCCCTCTTCTCTACAAATTTCCCAATCATCTTTTCCACAAACCTATCTTCTTCAATCATAATACTGCTGGATCTAGACGCCCTTCCTGACCTAGTCATTGCTATAATGCAACCTTACCCACAGGGGTTCCAAGTATCTTACCGTCCTGTTAACACAATAGGTGAGTGAATCTCCAAGCGTCTCCCCACGTGGTGGTAGGAGGGTTGCTGCCGGGGCTGAGGTCACGGTCAGAGGTCGGTGAGGTCTGCTCCACACTGCACACTGCCACAGTACTTCATCAACTATTTTCAATTACGCTACTTAAACTGTTTTTCTTCACTACCTTATGACTTTGGTCAAAACCCAAGGTTTTTTTCATTCACTTGTACACACTTTTTCACTTTGAAGTTGCCTGATTACCCCTCCCACTCCACTAGTGAACCAGAAGCACCCAACCCGTGGCCACCCAACACGATGGTCACAACACAAGATTCACACACACACACAAGTGTGTGTGTGTGTGTGTGTGTGTGTGTGTGTCTGTACTCACCTAATTGTGTGTGTGTGTGTGTGTGTGTGTGTGTATGTACTCACCTATTTGTACTCACCTATTTGGGTTTGCAGGATCGAGCATTGACTCTTGGATCCCGCCTTTCCAGCCATCGGTTGTTTACAGCAATGACTCCTGTCCTTTTACCTATCATACCTAATTTTAAAAGTATGAATAGAGTTTGCTTCCACAACCTATTCCCCAAGTGCATTCCATTTTTCCACTACTCTCACGCTAAAAGAAAACTTCCTAACATCTTTGTGACTCATCTGAGTTTCCAGATTCCACCCATGTCCCCTCATTCTGTTATTATTACATGTGAACATTTCATCTATTTCCACTTTGTCAATTCCCCAGAGTATTTTATATGTCCCTATCATATCTCCTCTCTCCCTTCTTTTCTCTAGTGTCGTAAGGTTCAGTTCCTTCAAACGCTCTTCATATCCCATCACTCGTAACTCTGGGACAAGCCTCGTAGCAAACCTCTGAACCTTCTCCAGTTTCCTTATGTGTTTCTTCAGGTGGGGGCTCGATGATGGTGCGGCATACTCTAAGACTAGTCTCACGTAGGCAGTGTAAAGCACCCTAAAAGCCTCCTCACTTAGGTTTCTGAATGTTCTAATTTTCGCCAGTGTAGAGTAAGCTGCTGTCGTTATCCTATTTATTTGTGCCTCAGGAGTTAGATTAGGTGTCACATCCACTCCCAAGTCTCTTTCTCGAATCATTACAGGTAAGCAGTTCCCCTTCGTTGTGTACTGTCCCTCTGGTCGCCTATCATTTGATCCTATTTCCATAACTTTACATTTACTGGTGTTGAACTCCAGTAGCCATTTCCCTGACCATCTCTGCAACCTGTTTAAGTCCTCTTGGAGGATCCTACAATCCTCATCTGTCACAACTCTTCTCATTAAGGTGTGTGTACTCACCTATTTGTACTCACCTATTTGTGCTTGCAGGGGTTGAGCTTTGGCTCTTTGGTCCCGCCTCTCAACTGTCAATCAACTGGTGTACAGATTCCTGAGCCTACTGGGCTCTATCATATCTACATTTAAAACTGTGTATGGAGTCAGCCTCCACCACATCACTGCCTAATGCATTCCATCCGTTAACTACTCTGACACTTAAAAAGTTCCTTCTAACGTCTCTGTGGCTCAGGTGGGTACTCAGTTTCCACCTGTGTCCCCTTGTTCGCGTCCCACCAGTGTTGAATAGTTTATTCTTGATTACCCGGTCGATTCCTCTGAGGATTTTGTAGGTTGTGATCATGTCTCCCCTTACTCTTCTGTCTTCCAGTGTCGTAAGGTGCATTTCCTGCAGCCTTTCCTCGTAACTCACACACCACTATCTTCCACCAGCACCTGAACGGTGGCGGGGTGTTTGGGCTGGGCAGCTCCTGTCTTGTCTATTAATATGCGAGGGACAAGCAGGCAATATCGCAGTAAAAAAATGTGTGTGTGTGTGTGTGTGTGTGTGTGTGTGTGTGTGTGTGTGTGTGTGTGTGTGTGTGTGTGTGTGTGTGAGTGTTTCTGAGATAAATATATGTAATAGATACATTAGAGGGAAAATAGATTGGTAAGAAATAGTAAATACAAATAGTACAGTAAATACACACACCACTATCTTCCACCAGCACCTGAACGGTGGTGGGTGTGTGGGCTGGGCAGCTCCTGTGTTGTCTATTAATATGCGAGGGACAAGCAGGCAATATCGCAGAGAAAAAATGATTACAAGTTAACAAATATTTGGCAAGCTGACCGAAGCCAAACAACAATGTTGAAAAAACAAATCAGAAATAGTGTGTTTTGAAGAAAGTGTCGCAACCAGTGTAGCAGTGCTGCCAGAGCGCTGCTCCAGCACCTCTACAAGTATATGATGGAATGGAGGAAAGGGAGAGAGGATGAGGGGAAAGGGAGAGAGGATGAGGGGAAAGGGAGAGAGGATGAGGGAAAGGGAGGGAGGATGAGGGGAAAGGGAGAGAGGATGAGGGAAAAGGAGGGAGGATGAGGGGAAAGGGAGAGAGGATGAGGGAAAGGGAAAGAGGACGAGGGGAAAGGGAGGGAGGATGAGGGGAAAGGGAGAGAGAATGAGAGGAAAGGGAGATAATGCCTAGTGGCTGATGGTTGATCGTGGCAGGAAAATATTAGTATTATATCACCAATAATTTAATAATGTTATGATATTTCTTCGTTATTTTAAAGATTCAATAATATTTAAATTGTTATATTACATATATATATATATATATATATATATATATATATATATATATATATATATATATATATATATATATATATATATGTCGTACCTAGTAGCCAGAACTCACTTTTCAGCCTACTATTCAAGGCCCGATTTGCCTAATAAGCCAAGTTTTCCTGAATTAATATATTTAATATAATTTTTTTCTTATGAAATGATAAAGCAACCCTTTTCTCTATGTATGAGGTCAATTTTTTTTATTGGAGTTAAAATTAACGTAGATATATGACCGAACCTAACCAACCCTACCTAACCTAACCTAACCTATATTTATAGGTAAGGTTAGGTTAGGTAGCCAAAAAAAAGCTAGGTTAGGTTAGGTTAGGTAGGTTAGGTAGACGAAAAAAACATTAATTCATGAAAACTTGGCTTATTAGGCAAATCGGGCCTTGAATAGTAGGCAGAGAAGTGCGTTCTGGCTATTAGGTACGACATATATATATATATATATATATATATATATATATATATATATATATATATATATATATATATATATATATATATGCAACAATGATCACAAAAACACTGATCACTGAAAAACACTGAAACACTGAAAAATAGAAAATGCTTAGCATTTTCTATTTTTCACATGTGGTTATTCTGCATATATATATATATATATATATATATATATATATATATATATATATATATATATATATATATATATATATATATATATATATATATATATATATATATATGTCGTACCTAGTAGCCAGAACGCACTTCTCAGCCTACTATGCAAGGCCCGATTTGCCTAATAAGCCAAGTTTGCATGAATTAATTGTTTTTCGACTACCTAACCTACCTAACCTAACCTAACCTAACTTTTTCGGCTACCTAACCTAACCTAACCTATAAAGATTTTCTAGTTCAAATGTTCAAACTGGGTCCATGTGCAATTCAGAAAGTAATGGTGCTTTGAAGTCTAACTTGTATCACTGTTCAGGTGTTTAGACAACACCTGAGTGATGTAACGCTCTTCACTTCGAAGGGTTTAAGACGTGTGACATATATAGAAACAAGATAGGAAATGACAGTCTTTTGTCAGGCCCACCAGAGCTCCGGCACCAATAATATTGGCACTGCGCCCCTGGTTGTAACGCACTGTGAAGAGACCAGTAGGAAAGGGACCGCCGAGAAGACTAGACACAACTACCACCAGCTTCACCAGCTTCCCCACCAACCATATCATCACTTGCCCGTACAGCGGCACTGACCAGGAACTACCACTACGTATATAAGTGTCATCTGAAGGGTGAGTTGTTATGCAATTAATGCAAACCATTCTCAGCTAGACTACCTGCAATTTTGCTAGGATTTCATAGGGATAGCAAAGAGTGAAGGATATGATCGATATAGAACGATGGAAGGGTATAAGCCTAACCATATGGACAAGATTTATGGCATTAAAGAAACGCAAAATGAGTAGCTACGGAGAGCAGTTAGCATAGTAGAACTTTGGAAAAGCATGGATGAACTAGTGGGAGTCTGTTCTATACTGCAGGAAGAGCTGGGAGGAGGCGAGAAGTAAAAAAGGGAGAAGAAATACAGGCACTTAAAGAATTTGCGTCTCTGGGAACGCAGCTTCAGAGAATTACAATAAAGGTAAACAACAATGATCATCTAATTCAAGGCCTACTACTCACGTACCACACTTACATATTGATACCCTCTCAGTTACTCGCTGTTTCCTGTTGCTTAGATACTCCCTTATCCACTGGAGAACCTTACCTTTTATGCATGTCTGTTTCTCCTACTTTTGTAGCAACCTTCTATGGAGTACTGTGTCAAAGGTTTTCTGATAGTCTAAGCAAATGCTGTCTGCCCACTCTTTTCTTTCTTGCTTATTTTTTGTCGCCTGGTCGAGGAAGCGTAAGGTAATGAAATTTGGCGAAGGGAGCAGGAGGCTGAACACAAGGTATCATCTGGGAAGTGAAATCCTGCAAGAGTCAAATAGAGAGAAAGATCTGGGGATTGATATCACACCGAATCTGTCCCCAGAGACCCACATCAAAAGAATATCATCAGCGGCATATGCTAGACTGGCCAACATAAGAACTGCCTTCAGAAACTTGTGTAAGGAATCTTTCAGAACCCTGTATACCACTTATGTAAGACCAATCCTGGAGTATGCAGCTCCAGCCTGGAGTCCATACCTAGTTAAACACAAGACAAAGTTAGAGAAGATTCAGCGGTATGCCACCAGGCTCGTCCCGGAACTGAGAGGAATGAGCTACGAGGAAAGGCTAAAGGAGCTGAACCTCACATCCCTGGAAAACAAAAGAGTAAGGGGAGACATGATAACCACCTACAAAATTCTCAGGGGAATTGACAGGGTGGACAAAGATAAACTCTTCAGCACGGGTGGGACACGAACAAGGGACACAGGTGGAAACTTAGTACCCAGATGAGCAACAGAGACGTTAGAAAGAATTTTTTCAGTGTCAGAGTAGTTAATAAATGGAATGCCCTAGGAAGTGATGTGGTGGAGGCTGACTCAATACACAGTTTCAAATGTAGATAGGATAGAGCCCAGTAGGCTCAGGAATCTGTACACCTGTTGATTGACGGTTGAGAGGCGGGACCAAAGAGCCAAAGCTCAACTCTCGCAAGCACAATAAGGTGAATAGAATTAAGTGAGCACACACACACACACACCTTTGAGGTGTACTCACCAAGTTGTACTCACCTAGTTGTGTTTGCGGGGGTTGAGCTCTGGCTCTTTGGTCCCGCCTCTCAACCGTCAATCAACAGGTGTACAGATTCCTGAGCCTATTGGGCTCTATCATATCTACACTTGAAACTGTGTATGGAGTCAGCCTCCACCACATCACTTCCTAATGCATTCCATTTGTCAACCACTCTGACACTAAAAAAGTTCTTTCTAATATCTCTGTGGCTCATTTGGGCACTCAGTTTCCACCTGTGTCCCCTTGTGCATGTTCCCCTTGTGTTAAATAGACTGTCTTTATCTACCCTATCAATTCCCTTCAGAATCTTGAATGTGGTGATCATGTCCCCCCTAACTCTTCTGTCTTCCAGCGAAGTGAGGTTTAATTCCCGTAGTCTCTCCTCGTAGCTCATACCTCTCAGCTCGGGTACTAGTCTGGTGGCAAACCTTTGAACCTTTTCCAGGTTAGTCTTATCCTTGACTAGATATGGACTCCATGCTGGGGCTGCATACTCCAGGATTGGCCTGACATATGTGGTATACAAAGTTCTGAATGATTCTTTAAACAAGTTTCTGAATACCGTTCGTATGTTGGCCAGCCTGGCATATGCCACTGATGTTATCCGCTTGATATGTGCTGCAGGAGACAGGTCTGGCGTGATATCAACCCCCAAGTCTTTTTCCTTCTCTGACTCCTGAAGAATTTCCTCTCCCAGATGATACCTTGTATCTGGCCTCCTGCTCCCTACACCTATCTCCATTACATTACATTTGGTTGGGTTAAACTCCCAACAAATGGGTGATAAACAACCATTTGTTCGACCATTCCTTCAGCTTGTCTAGGTCTTCTTGAAGCCTCAAACAGTCCTCTTCTGTTTTAATCCTTCTCATAAATTTAGCATCGTCCGCAAACATTGAGAGAAATGAATCGATACCCTCCGGGAGATCATTTACATATATCAGAAACAAGATAGGACAGAGTACAGATCCCTGTGGGACTCCACTGGTGACTTCACGCCAATCGGAGGTCTCACCCCTCACCGTAACTCTCTGCTTCCTATTGCTTAGATACTCCCTTATCCACTGGAGCACCTTACCAGCTACACCTGCCTGTCTCTCCAGCTTATGTACCAGCCTCTTATGCGGTACTGTGTCAAAGGCTTTCTGACAATCCAAGAAAATGCAGTCCGCCCAGCCCTCTCTTTCTTGCTTAATCTTTGTCACCTGATCGTAGAATTCCATCAAGCCTGAGGCAAGATTTACCCTCCCTGAACCCATGTTGGCGATTTGTCACGAAGTCCCTTCTCTCCAGATGTGTTACCAAGTTTTTTCTCACGTTCTTCTCCATCTCCTTGCATGGTATACAAGTCAAGGACACTGGCCTGTAGTTCAGTGCCTCTTGCCTGTCGCCCTTTTTGTATATTGGGACCACATTCGCCGTCTTCCATATTTCTGGTAGGTTTCCCGTCTCCAGTGACTTACTATACACTATGGAGAGTGGCAAGCAAAGTGCCTCTGCACACTCTTTCAGTATCCATAGTGAGATCCCATCTGGACCAACAGCCTTTCTAACATCCAGATCCAGCAGGTGTCTCTTCACCTCCTCTCTCGTAATTTCAAACTCTTCCAAGGCCGCCTGGTTTACCTCCCTTTCTCCTAGCACAGTGACCTCACCTTGTTCTATTGTGAAGACCTCCTGGAACCTCTTGTTGAGTTGTTCACACACCTCTCTGTCATTCTCTGTATACCTGTCCTAGCCTGTTCGAAGTTTCAATACCTGTTCTTTTACTGTTGTTTTCCTTCTGATGTGACTGTGGAGTAGCTTTGGTTCGGTCTTGGCTTTGTTTGCTATATCATTTTCAAAACTTTTCTCTGCTTCGCTTCTCACCCAGACGTACTCATTCCTTGTTCTCTGGTATCTCTTTCTGCTTTCTGGTGTTCTGTTATTCCGGAAGTTTCTCCACGCTCATTTGTTCAGTTTCTTTGCTTCCATACATGCCCTATTATACCATGGATTCTTCTGTTGCTTCTCGGATTTTTTCCTTTCGGCCGGGATGAACCTGTTTACTGCCTCCTGACACTTTTGGGTAACATAGTCCATCATACCCTGTACAGACTTATCTCTGAGGTCTGTTCCAAGGTATTTCACTTGGGAAACTTCTCATCTGTTCATAATTCCCCTTTCGGTATGCCAGCCTTTTGATTCCTAGTTCTTTTTTGGGGGAGATAAGTCCTAGCTCTACCAGGTACTCAAAGTTCAATACACTGTGGTCACTCATTCCCAAGGGCGCTTCCATCCTAACTTCCCAAATCCCACTCATTTAGGGTAAATATCAAATTAAGCATTGCTGGTTCATCTTCTCCTCTCATTCTTGTTGGTTCTTTGATGCGCTGGCTTAGAAAGTTTCTTGTTGCCACGTCCAGCAGCTTAGCTCTCCATGTTTCTGGTCCTCCATGCGGGTCTCTGTTCTTCCAATCTATCTTCCCATGGTTGAAGTCTCCCATAATTAGTAGACCAGATCCATTCCTGCTAACAACAGAAGCTGCTCTTTCTATTATGTTAATGGTGGCCATGTTGTTTCTATCATATTCCTGTATAGGTCTTCTGTCATTTGGTGGTGGATTATATATGACTACGACTATAATTTTTTTCCCTCCATTTGTTACAGTACCTGCTATGTAGTCACTGAAACCTTCACAGCCCTGAATATCCATCTCCTCAAAATCCCAGCCTTTTTTTACCAGCAGAGCTACACCACCCCCACCTCTTCCTTCCCTCTCTTTCCTCATAACATAATAGTCCTGTGGGAACACTGCGTTTGTTATCGTTTTCGTGAGCTTTGTTTTTGTGAGGGCTATTATGTCTGGGTTTTCCTCTAGTACCCATTCTCCAAGCTCATTTGCTTTATTTGTAATTCCATCTATGTTAGCGTACATCGCTTTGAGAATCACTTTCTTCTGTCCCTTCTCAAATCGCCTCCTTGGTGAGTGTTCTGCTGGTGGGGGAGGCTGTTCCATGGGTGTGAGGACCTGTGAGGCGGATAACAGGGTCTCAGAGGATACTGGGATGAGGAGCGGGGGATCCAGTGAAGGGGAAGGGACAGGGAGGGTATGGGGTGAAAGGGGAGGGAGGACAGGAAGGAAAGGGGGGGAGGGAGGACTTGGGAGGAGGGGAGGGGTAGAAGGGTGGGGATTGGGTGTGGGGGAGGGAGATTTGGCTGAACATTTGAGTGGGGGCAGAAGGGTTTGGGGTAGGGGGGTTTTCTATGCAGAGGAGGGTGGCGGGGTTGTCCTCCCTTCTGGTGTTACTGGGTAGCTGGTTGTGGGTTCCCCCCTCGTCTCTGGGGGTGTTATGTTGAGAGCTGTGACTTCCTGGTTTTCCCCTCTCGCCCTGCGCCTCTTCCTTGCTTCTACCGCCACAGCTCTCTCCTCCCTTGTCATGTCTCTCTGGAGGAATACATTTTTTAATTTTCCCACGTTTTTCAGGGAGCTCTTCCTTGATAGGATCTTCTCCTTTGTGCTCTCGTTTCCACATTATCTTTATCATTCGGTCTCAGTCTTTGTTGTACCAACCTAGCCTGAAAACCTTCTCAATGCTATGCTCAGCCTCTTCCATGTCTAGTGCCTTTAGTACTTCATTCACTGCTGCTTTTTCCTTGTCATTCCACTTTGTCCTATTAGAGCCTTCCTGCTCTTTAATACCCACAGCAACCACTGATCTGTTCCTTTCCAGCAGTTGGCTAGTGGAGCGTGCCACTTCCTGTGAGGTGGCTGCTTTCATGGCCACCTCCATCACTGCAGTAATTACTTCAGAGTTATTTTTTTTGAGTATTTCCACAAATGTTGCTTTTATTGTGGCATTCTCATCCAAAAAAACTATTACCACCTTCTCCCTGGATGGTTTTCTGATTCTCAGCCTCGATACCATTCTCTTTGAGAGCTCTAATCTCCTCCTTTGCTGCTGTCAGCTCTCTTTTCAGGTTGCATATTTCATTCTTCATTTCCTGCATCATTTCTTGCATCTCACTCTTGATGTCCTCCAGAAACTGGGCGAACATTTCCTTCATTTCGTCATCTTGGCTCTTCCCTGTTCCCCTGGTACCTCTGGCTGCCATGCTTGCCCCTGTTCCTATAGTTGTGCCGTGATACGATTTGTCAGGAGGGCAGAGCAGGATGGGGGAGGGAGAGAGAGAGAGGAAGAGAGAGAGAGAAAGGGAGTGATAAAGGGAGAGATAAATGGGTGGGTGGGGGCGATCCGACCCTTCCACTGAAGTGAGAAGAAAGTAGAAGGGGAGGGGGGAGGAGAGGTGTGTTTGTGTGTGTGTGTGTGTCAAAGATCGACCTCTGAGGATCACCCTAAATTGTGCCAAACAGATGGAAGAAGTACTAAGGAATGCTAGAAAATTACAAAGTGATGAGGATGGGAAAGTGTGGTCATAAAGACGAGATCTTTCAAAAGAAGTTAGGGAGAAGCTGAAACTGAACCTTGCCGAGGCAAAACGTTTGAATGAGAGCAGGAATGAAGAAGAAATCAATTCTTTTTTCTACAAAGTGATAGGGGTAGGTAGGCCAGTAAAGTGGTACATAAAGGCAAACCAACAAAATCATTAGAGAGAGGGGGAGTGAAAAATAAGAAGAGGGGGAACAAGTTCCTCAAGATTGCATACACCAACATAGAGGGAGTAAGATCGAAGATACTGGAGTTAAGTGATGTAATACAGCTGCAGACACCAGACATTGTTGCACTCAAGGAGACAAAACTTGAAGATGTTATTTTAAATGAGGTCATATTCCCAAGGAGCTACTCAATTTGGAAACGGGACAGAAAAATTAGGAAAGGCGGTGGCGTTGCTGTGCTGGTGAAAGAACACCTAAAGGTGAACGAAATAATGACTGCCAATCCACAAGTTGACATAATAGCACTAGAGATCTGCCATGAGGATGACAAACTAATGATCATAAATGCATATAGTCCACCGCCAAGCAGCACATGGTCAAATTAGGAGCTAGATAGTAAAAGCGAAGGTCTTATAACAATAATGAGAGAGATCATAGCGAGTGCGGATCTCGCTATGACTATAGATCATATCTGTTGATATGATCACGACTGTTGATAGTCGGCGACTTCAACTTGAAATCCATAGATTGGGAAGCATATGAAGCTAAAACAGAAGATTTTTGGACCTGTAAATTTGTAGACCTAATCCTGGAAACATTCTTGTATCAACATGTTAAACAAGCTACGAGGATGAGGGAAGGGGACGTTCCCTCCATGCTATGTTTGATATTTACCAGGAAGGAGGAAGAAATATTTGATATTCAGTGCATTCCTCCCTTGGGTAAAAGTGACTATGTCTTTTTGGGAATAAAGTATGCAATGCATTATAATCTGGAAGAAAATAAGAAGGTTGATGCAATTGAAAAGCCTGGCTTTTGGAGAGGACATTATGGCAACCTTAGAAAAAATTTTAGTGAGTATAATTGGACAGACTTGTTGCTAGGCAAGAAAGTGAATGAATTTATACCAAAACAGAGATGCAGAACTAGGAAACAGGATTAGTTCAACAGAAATTGCGAGAGAGCCAGAGACCAAAAGACACAAAAATGGAATCAATACAGGAAGAGGCCAAACCCCCAAACATACCAGCGATACAAAGATGTGAGAGACAACTACACGGCAGTGAGGAGAGAGGCAGAAAGAAATTTTGAAAAACGGATTGCAGACAAATGTAAAACAGAACCAGGTCTATTTTATAAATTCATAAACAACAAATTGCAGGTAAAGGATAATATTCAGAGGATGAAAATGGGAAATAGATTCACGGAAAATGAAAATGAAATGTGTGAAACATTAAACGAAAAGTTCCAAAGTGTGTTTGTACAAAATGAAATCTTCAGGGAACCAGACACAATAAGAATTCCAGAGAACAACATAGAGCACATAGAGGTGTCTAGAGACGAAGTGGAAAAAATGCTAAAGGAGCTCAGTAAGAACACAGCAGTTGGTCCAGATGGAGTTTCACCATGGGTTCTGAGAGAATGTGCACCTGAGCTCAGCATTCCACTTCAACTGATTTTTCAGGCATCCCTGTTTACAGGAGTTTTAGCTGATGTGTGCAAAAAGGCTAACATAGTTCCAATCTACAAAAGTGGAAGCAGGGAAGACCCCCTTAATTATAGACCTGTATCATTGACAAGTGTAATAGTCAAAATATTGGAAAAAATAATAAAAACTAAATGGGTAATGATAAGAGAGAAAATAAGAGAGATAAGAGAGATAATGACTGGAGAGAAATGATATAATATCAGACAGACAGTATGGTTTTCGATCTGGAAGATCCTGTGTATCAAATTTACTCAGTTTCTATGATCGAGCAACAGAGATATTACAGGAAAGGAAAGAGACGGTTGGGTTGACTGCATCTATCTGGACCTAAAAAATGCTTTCGACAGAGTTCCACATAAGAGGGTGATCTGGAAACTGGTAAATAGTGGAGGGGTGACAGGTAAGCTTCTAACATGGCTGAAAAATTTTCTGACCGATAGAAAAATGAGGGCAGTGATCAGAGGCAATGTATCGGACTGGAGAAATGTCACAAGTGGAGTACCACAGGGTTCAGTTCTTGCACCAGTGATGTTTATTGTCTACATAAATGATCTACCAGTTGGTATACAGAATTATATGAACATGTTTGCTGATGATGCTAAGAAAATAGGAAGGATAAGAAACTAAGATGATTGTCATGCTCTTCGAGATGATCTGGACAAAATAAATATATGGAGCACCACTTGGCAAATGGAATTTAATGTAAATAAATGCCATGTTATGGAATGTGGAACATTGACCCCACACAACCTATATATTATGTGAGAAATCTTTAAAAAATTCTGATAAAGAAAGAGATCTAGTGATGGTTCTAGATATAAAACTATCACCTGAGGACCACATAAAGAATATTGTGCAAGGAGCCTATGCCACGCTTTCTAACTTCAGAATTGCTTTCAAATACATCGTTGGCGATATACTAAAGAAATTGTTCACGACTTTTGTTAGGCCAAAGCTAGAATATGCAGCGGTTGTGTGGTGCCCATATCCTAAGAAGCACATCAACAAACTGTAAAAGGTGCAAAGACATGCTACTAAGTGGCTCCCAGAACTGAAGGGCAAGAGCTACGAGGAGAGGTTAGAGGCATTAAATATGCCAAAACTAGAAGACATAAGAAAAAGAGGTGATATGATCACTACATACAAAATAGTAACAGGAATTGATAAAATCGATAGGGAAGATTTCCTGAGATCTGGATCTTTAAGAACAAGAGGTCATAGATTTAAACTAGCTAAACACAGATGCCGAAGAAATAAAAGAAAATTCACTTTTGCAAACAGAGTGGTAGACGGTTGGAACAAGTTAGGTGAGAAGGTGTTGGAGGCCAAGACCGTCAGTAGTTTCTAAGCGTTATATGACAAAGAGTGCTGGGAAGACGGGACACCACGAGCGTAACTCTCATCCTGTAACTACATTTAGGTAATTACTCACACACACACACACACACACACACACACACACACACACACACACACACACACACACACACACACACACACACACACACACACACACACACACACACACACACACACACACACACACACACACACACACACACACACACACACACACACACACACACACACATTAGGTGAGTATACACACACACACAGTTTGTCCCAGTCCAAAAGGAAAACAGAGAAACGAAGATGAGAAACCCATGGTTTAATCAGAGATGTGGGCTTGCTAAGCAGCAAAGTAAAAGGGCATGGAGAAACTATAGGAATAACAGGACACTGGAGAGCAGAGAAAGACACCAGAATGCCAGGAATGAATATGTCAGGATGAGAAGAGAGGCAGAAAGACAATAGGAAAATGACATCGAAGCAAGGCAAAGACTCAGCCTAAATTGTTGCATAACCACACCAGGAGAAAAACAACAGTAAAAGAACAGGTTATGAAATTAAGGATAAGGGCGGAAGGATTCACTACAAATGACAAGGAAGTGTGTGAGGAATTGAATAAGAAATTCCAGGAGGTCTTCACCTTGGAGCAAGGAGAAATTCCAGAGGTAAGAGAGGGAATAGCTAACCAGGAACCACTGGAAGACTTTGAGATTACCAGCGGGGAAGTAAGGAAGTGTTTACTAGAGTTGGATGTGACAAAGGCTATAGGCCCAGATGGAATCTCCCCTTGGGTTCTAAAGGAAGGAGCAGAATAACTGTGCCTACCACTCTCCATAGTGTATAACAAATCACTGGCAACAGGGGAACTGCCAGATATTTGGAAAGCAGCTAACGTAGTCCCGATATACAAGAAAGGGGATAAACAGGAGGTACTGAACTACAGCCAGTGTCCCTAACCTGCATACCATGCAAGCTGATGGAGAAGATTGTGCGAAAAGAACTAGTGGAGCATCTGGAGCGAAGGAACTTTGTAACACAGCATCAACATGGGTTCAGGGATGGCAGGTCCTGCCTCACAGGGTTACTTGAATTCTACGACCAGGCAACAAAAATAAGGCAAGAAGAGAAGGGTGGGCAGACTGCATATTTTTGGATTGTCAAAAAGCCTTTGATACAGAGCCACACAAGAGGCTAGTGCGAAAGTTGGAGATGCAGGCTGGAGTGAAAGGGAAAGTACTCCGGTGGATAGAGGAGTACCTAAGCAACAGGAGACAACGAGTCTGTGTGAGGGGTGAAGTCTCAGATTGGCGAGACGTTACAAGTGGAGTCCCGCAGGGGTCAGTCCTTGGACCTATACTGTTTTTGGTATATTTAAATGATCTCCCAGAGGGTATAGATTCGTTCCTCTCAATGTTTGCCGACGATGCAAAAATTATTAGGAGGATTCAAACAGAGGAGGATAGTAGGAGGCTACAAGATGACCTAGATAGACTGAGTGAATGGTCCAACAAATGGTTGTTGAAGTTCAACGCGAGTAAATGCAGAGTAATGAAACTAGGCAGTGGAAATAGGAGGCCAGACACAGGATACAGAATAGGAGATGAAGTACTTAATGAAACAGACAGAGAGAAAGATCTAGGAGTTGATATCACACCAAACCTGTCTCATGAAGCCCACATAAAGAGAATAAAGTCTGCGGCATATGCGAGGCTGGCTAACATCAGAACGGCGTTCAGGAACCTGTGTAAGGAATCATTCAGAATCTTGTACACCACATATGTAAGACCAATCCTGGAGTATGCTGCCCCAGCATGGAGCCCGTACCTTGTCAAGCACAAGACGAAGCTGGGAAAAGTCCAAAGGTATGCTACTAGACTAGTCCCAGAACTAAGAGGCATGAGTTATGAGGAAAGGCTGCGGGAAATGCACCTCACGACACTGGAAGACAGAAGAGTAAGGAGGGACATGATCACAACCTACAAAATCCTTAGGGGAATCGACCGGGTAAACAAGGATGAACTATTCAACACTGGAGGGACGCGAAGAAGGGGACACAGGTGGAAGCTGAGTACCCAAATGAGCCACAGAGACATTAGAAAGAACTTTTTCAGTGTCAGAGTAGTTAGTAAATGGAATGCACTAGGAAGTGATGTGGTGGAGGCTGACTCCATACACAGTTTCAAATGTAGATATGATAGAGCCCAGTAGGCTCAGGAATCTGTATACCAGTTGATTGACGGTTGAGAGGCGGGACCAAAGAGCTAAAGCTCAACCCCCGCAAGCACAATAAGGTGAGTACAATTAGGTGAGTACACACACACATCTATATTCAAGAAGAAATCAAGAAGAGCAGAGTGGCGTGGGAAAGTGAGATAACTAGGCTTACAACTGAATTTGGCAGGAATAAGGGTAGCATGGCAAAGGGAGGGGGAGTGGTGGGAGATTTAGTAGTCAGTGTGGGAGTGGTGGGGGTCAACCAGTGGGGAAGGCGACCAACATGACCCTTCACTGAGGAGGTCAATCATAATCCATGGATTACTTGAAGCCAATGCATCATCGATGCAGGATAGGATTGAGATAGAAGATTTTGAGCTACAGGGGATCTTGAGAGATATCAGAGCCGAGATAGCAGGGAATGAGGTGGGAATCCACCGCCGCATTGGGGCGTATAACTGTAACAAGAAACGATCTGTCCTGATACAGTTCACTAATAAGGAGGCTGTGGATTACATATTGCAACACAAGCACTTACTCAGAGGTAGCGAAAACTATTACAACGTGAATACTGACAAATACATGACCAAAGATGAGCAGATAGCCCACAGGGTGAGCCGTACTCGACATATCTCCTCAAATTTGAGCGTAGTTACCAACCCCAGTGCTAACCCACCCCGTGCCCCACCCTGTGCTAACAAGCCCACACCTGCTTTCCAGGTTACTCCCTCCTCAAATCAGCCCTCCCTGCCCCTGCTTATCTCCCCAACACCTCCCCTGATTCCTCTGACCCCATTGCATTCGAATCCATCTGAATCATTCCACATTCCAAGGCCCCCCCCCTCATCCTCTCAACCCCCAAAACCCGACTAGCCCTCATCCCCTCAACCCCCAAACCTGACCAGCCCTCATCCCCTCAACCCCCAAAACCCGCCCAGCCCTCATCCCCTCAACCCCCCAAAACGGCCCAGCCCTCACCCCTCCTAATCCCCTCATCTTCCATGTGACCTTCTACCCTTGCGAGGGGGGGGGGCACATGGACCTCCCGTGGGGGATGGAGGGACCCACCCACCTCTTACTCCATTTCTCTTTTCCCCCTTCTGCCCTAATGCCCACACCTACCCCTGAGTTTTCCTTGACTAATACAACCTCCCTCCCACTATCTCTATCCATGTTCCATCTGCCCCTCTTCCCCCGACCCCCCTCTATCCTTCTCCTCCCTCCCCAACCTCTCCACCTCTATCTGACTCAACATTACGCTACTTCCTAACTCCTCTATTCCTCTCAGACTATGCCTAATCTTCAAACTCAGTATGCCCTTTCTACACCAAAACTACCTACCCAAGCTCTACCCCAGACCTTCCTACCTTCCGTCCTAGATGCCCAGCCCCCATTCGCCCCCCAAGCACCCCCTCCAGACTCCGTCCACCCCCCAGATCCCCCCAGCCCCCATTCACCCCCCAGACACCTGCCAGATCCCCCCCCTCCCAGACCCCCAGAGAAAGGGTGAACTCTGGTACCAGACTTTCCATGAAGAATTTCAAGGTTTGGTGCAACAATGCTGATGGGGTATCTAATAAAGCAGAAGAGATAGAAGAGAGAGTGAGTAAGGCAGATCCTGACATACTTACAATAGTGGAAACTAAAATAAATGCCATGATCTCAGATGCAATCTTTCCAAAGGGCTACCAGGTGATAAGAAAAGAGAGGACAAAGAGACAGGGAGGGGTAGTGGCATGCCTAATAAAGCGGAAATGGAAGTTTGAAGACCTGGGAAATCGGGTTACCAATGAGAGCAAAAGCTTCATACATGGAACTCTGACAGCAGATGGGAGGAAGATTGTGATCTTGGTAAACTACAATCCCCCACCAAACAGTAGAAGACAAAGGAAGGAGTATGATGACAAAAACAAGATATGCATAGATGAACTGCAGAAGACAGCAACATTAGCTCACAGAATGAGAGCGAAGTTGCTGGTCATGGGGGACCTAAATCATGGAGAGATAAATTGGGAAGCAAGGAATCCCCATGGAGGGGACGAAACGTGGGGAGCAAGGTTAGAAGATGTTATAGACAGGAATTTCCTAACACAACATGTGAAGGAAGACACAAGGGAAAGAGGAGGAGATGCACCGAGCCTATTAGGCCTGATTTTCACCCAGAACGTAGAAGATATCGAGAATTTGGAGCATGAAATACCTCTAGGGGCCAGCGACCATTGTATTCTAGTCTTTGACTGCATGATGGAATTCAAACTTGTGACCATGGGACAAGAGGTCTGGGAAAGGATAGTTGACTTCAGGAAAGGGGACTTCAGGAGGATAAGGGAGATATATCTGGTAGAAGTGCAGTGGGAGGAAGAAATTAGAGGAAAAAGAGTCCAAGATATGATGGACCTAGTCATACGGAAATGCCAGGAGGCCGATGAGAGATTTATACCAACAGTAAAGTGAAAAAATAAGAGAGAATATAATAACCAATGATTTAATAGACAGTTTCAGGACGCAAAGATGGCCAGCTGGTAGGAGTGGAGGAAGTACCGAAGACAAAGAGCAGAGGACAACAGGATCAGATGCAACAGAGCTAGGAACGATTACATTAACATAAGCCGAACATCGGAAAGGAACTATGAGAACGATATTGCGATCAAAGCGAAAAAGCAACCTAAATTACTACATTCATTTAAGAAGAAAAATGTCGGTGAACGACCAAGTGACAAGACTAAGAAAAACAGAGGGGGCATATACTGAAAGTGAGAAGGAAATCAGCATGGCACTGAATGCTAGTTTCCATGGAGTGTTCACAACTGAGCCTGAGCAGCTCCCATTGTTAGAAGAGATTGCCCTAGATGAAAGACTATCAGATATAGAGGTGGCAGCAAAGGAGGTAATGAAACAGTTGACAACCCTGGATGCAACTAAAACAGTTGAACCAGACAAAGTTTCACCGTAGATACTAAAAGAAGCAGCGCAGGCTCTCAGCGTGCCTCTGGCAATGATCTTTAATGAATCACTTATGTTGGGAGAATTGCCCAGTTGCTGGAAGAAAGCAAATGTCGTACCGATTTTCAAGAAAGGTGATACGGAGGAGACACTTAACTATAGACCTGTATCATTGACAAGCATCCCCTGCAAAATACTTGAGAGAATAATTAGGCTACGACTGGTTGCAAACCTGGAGAACGTTAGGTTTGTGAACAAACAGGCACGATTTCCCTTTCCAGAACATGGGTTCTGGAAAGAGAAATTGTGCCTGACTAACCTTTTGGAGTTCTATGATGAAACAACAGGATGAGACAGGACAAAGATGGTTGGGCAGACTATATTTCTGGACTGGCAAAAAGTCTTTGATACAGTACTGCACATTAACCTGCTGTTCAAACTCGAGAGGCAGGCAGGGGTGGGAGGAAAGGCCCTAGCATGGATAAGGAACAACCTAACAAGAAGGAGCCAAAGAGTTATGGTAAGGAGCGAGAAGTCGGACTGGCGAACAGTAACGAGTGGAGTACATCAAGGATCGATGTTTGGATCAATTCTATTTCTAATATATGTTAATGACATGGTTACAGGAGTAGAGTCCTACATGTCAATGTTCGCGGATGACGCAAAGTTGATGAGAAGAGTTGTGACAGATGAGGATTGCAGGATCCTCAAAGAGGACCTGAACAGGTTGCAGAGATGGACAGAGAAATGTCTACTAAAGTTCAACAAGAGCAAATGTAAAGTTCTGGAAATGGGACTAGGTGATAGGAGACCAAAGGGACAGTACACAATGAAGGGTAACTGCATACCTGTGACGACGCGTGAAAGAGACCTGGGCAAAAACGTATCACCTAATCTATCTCCTGAAGCACATATAAATAGAGTAACGACAGCAGCGTACTCTACACTGGCAAAAGTTAGAACATCATTCAGAACCCTAAGTAAGGAGGCATTTAGGGAGCTTTACACTGCCTACGTGAGACCAGTCTTAGAGTATGCCGCCTCATCATGGAGTCCCCCATCCAAAGAAGCATATAAGGTAACTGAAAAAGGTTCAGAGGTTTGCAACGAGACGCGTCCCAGAGTTACAAAGGATGGGATATGAGGAGCGCCTGAAGGAACTGAATCTTACGACACTAGAAAGAAGAAGGAAGAGGGGGGACATGATAGGAACATACAAAATACTCAGGGGGAATGACAGAGTGGACATAGACGAAATGTTCACACGGAATAGTAACAGAACGAGTGGACATGGGTTGAAGCTGGAAACTCAGATGAGTCACAGGTGTTGGAAATTTCCAACACTAACAAATTACCATTGTATAATACATCATTATTATTATATACTAACTACAGTAGTTATCAAATTTCGCTAACCGTAATGTCAACATAAATTAACAGTTTTTATCTGCGCATTAGTGCTAGAATTCTCACGACATCGAGTAACAAAATTGCATCAGATAATGTCTATCTAGACACGCTTATTACCATTATGTTAGAGAATTGAATGTGGTTCTCTAAAATTATCAGTATTCCATGTAATAATTAACTACGGATAATATGACTCCCAATAATCAAAAACCGAGAGTTATTAACTAAAATTATTAGCTAGTAGCAGTGCCCAAATGAGCTGCAGAGATATTAAAATTAACTTTTTTAGTGTCAGAGTGATTGACAAATGGAATGCATTAGGAAGTGATGGGGTGGAGGCTGACTCCATACACAGTTTCAAGTGTAGATATGATTGAGTCCAATAGGCTCAGGAACCTTTACACCTGTTTATTGACAGTTGAGAGGCGGTACCAAAGAGCTCGACCCCCGCAAGCACAACTTGGTGAGTACAACTAGGTGAGTACACACATGCACACGCATACACACGCACAAACACACACACACATGCACACACACACAGGTTGTAATGTAATTACATTACATTACAACCAAATGTAATGTAATGAAGATAGGTGTAGGGAGCAGGAGGCCAGATACAAGGTATCATCTGGGAGAGGAAATTCTTCAGGAGTCAGAGAAGGAAAAAGACTTGGGGGTTGATATCACGCCAGACCTGTCTCCTGCAGCACATATCAAGCGGATAACATCAGCGGCATATGCCAGGCTGGCCAACATACGAACGGCATTCAGAAACTTGTGTAAAGAATCATTCAGAACTTTGTATACCACATATGTCAGGCCAATCCTGGAGTATGCAGCCCCAGCATGGAGTCCATATCTAGTCAAGGATAAGACTAAACTGGAAAAGGTTCAAAGGTTTGCCACCAGACTAGTACCCGAGCTGAGGGGTATGAGCTACGAGGAGAGACTACGGGAATTAAACCTCACTTCGCTGGAAGACAGAAGAGTTAGGGGGGACATGATCACCACATTCAAGATTCTGAAGGGGATTGATAGGGTAGATAAAGACAGTCTATTTAACACAAGGGGAACACGCACAAGGGGACACAGGTGGAAACTGAGTGCCCAAATGAGCCACAGAGATATTAGAAAGAACTTTTTTAGTGTCAGAGTGGTTGACAAATGGAATGCATTAGGGGGTGATGTGGTGGAGGCTGACTCCATACACAGTTTCAAGTGTAGATATGACAGAGCCCGATAGGCTTAGGAATCTGTACACCTGTTGATTGACGGTTGAGAGGCGGGACCAAAGAGCCAGAGCAAAACCCCCGCAAACACAACTAGGTGAGTACAGGGAGCCGATGGCCAAGCGGAAAGCACGGTAGACACGTGATCCTGTGGTCCCGGGTTCGATCCCCGTCGCTGGCGAGAAACGATGGGCAGAGTTTCCTTCACCCTATGCACCTGTTACCTAGAAGTATATTGGTATCTGGGAGTTAGTCAGCTGTCATGGGCTGCTTCCTAGGGTGTGTGTGTGTGTGGTGCGGAAAAAAATAGTAGTAGTAGAAACAGTTGATTGACAGTTGAGAGGCGGGCTGAAAGAGCAGAGCTCAACCCCCGCAAGCATAACAACTAGGTGAACACACACACATTGGATTGGACATCTGGAATTGGAAACAAACATGGCAGGGAGCAGACGTAACACAGAGGGAGGAGGAGGACAAGATGTATCGCTTTAGCATGAACTCAACTAGATGTACTTGAGGATGTAGGAGTGGGGAACCCCTCCACAGGCGTTTCAACAGCCCCAGTGGGATTAGGATAACACCTATCTCCCACCCATTAGAAGCCCTAACTGCCCAAGCCCCTACATTCCTCCACCAACCTAAGCCCTCCCTTCTCCCCCAGCCCCCTATCCTCTGCTTCCTCTCCCACCCCCCTAAGTCCTCCCTTCTCCCCAACCCCCCCAAACCCTCTCTTCTCTCCTGCTCCCACAAGCCCTCTTTACTCCCCCCTCCCCCAAAGCCGTCCTTACCCTTCCCCCCCCCCCAATGCCCTCCCTCCCCCATTTCCCTGCCAAACCCCCCTTTTCTCTCACTTCACCCCAAGCCCTCCCTTCTCCCCCACCCCTCCATGCCCTGACTTTGCCTCTACCCTCTCCAAATCAGATCCTCCCAGCCCCCCACAACCCAGGTCCTCCCTCACTCTCAGCTCCCCTCACAACCCAGGGGCCCCCTTCCCCCTCACCATCCAGACCCTCCATGTTTACCTACTCAAGTGGAATCAACAGAAACTGAGGATGGACAGAAAAGAGTCAGCTTCAAGGTGATGTACATGAACATAGATGTGATTACAAGCAAGGCGAGTGAACTTAGGGAAAGAGCACAAGAAGCAAACCCAGATGTAATTGGACTCACGGAAACAAAACTCTCAAGAATCATAACGAATGTGGGGTTCCCCCAGAATTACACTGTAATAAGGAAAGAGAGGGAGGGTAGGGGAGGAGGCGGAGTGGCCCTCCTCTTGAGTAAGGAATGGAGTTTCAAGGAGATGGTTATCCCAGGCTGTGAAGGGTTTAGAGACTACATAACAGGAAACTTGAAAATGGGAGGACCTAGAGTAGTAGTAGCAGTGATATATAACCCTCAACCAAATGACAGAAGACCCAGGCCAGGGTATGACAGAAACAACATGGCAGTTAATAACATAATTGAGAGGGCAGCCTCTGCTGCCTGTAGAAATAAAACCCATCTGCTCATCATGAGGAACTTCAATCATGGAGGGATTGATTGGGAGAACAAGGAACCGTATGGAGGAGAGGATATACATGGAGAGCCAAACTAGTGGAGGTGGTGACAAGAAACTTTCCAAGCCAACATGTCAGCGAACCAACTAGGATGAAGGAAAACGATGAACCAGCAAGACTCGACCTAGTCTTCACTCTGAATGACTCCGACATAAGGGAAATTGACTTCAAGGCCCCAGTAGGAATGAGTGATCACAGTGTACTGACGTTTGAATATCTGCTCGAAGAAGGGCTACAGTGCTCAAGAAAAGGATCTGAAAGCAAAAGGCTAGAATTTCGTAAGGGAAATTACGAAGAGATAAGAAAATTCCTAACGGATATAACATGGGAATCAGAGCTAAGGGGAAAGACGGCCCAAGACATGATGGAACACATCACACAGAAGTGCAAGGAGGCAGCAGAAAAGTTTATTCCAGCCCAAAAGGTTAAAAATGAAATGCAAATGAGAAACCCATGGTTTAGCCACTTAACTGCGCCAACCGAGTATTCTCGGTCGACGGGAAAAACTAAGCCAACCGAGAAAACTCTTTGATTTTTCCATGCCCATTCTAAATGTGTGCGAGGTTGGTTGTGTACGAAATGGACTCTTAGGACCTCCAGTGAGAGGCAGCCATCTTAGAAAAAATTCTCAGAATACCCTAGGGCTGCTGGCTGGGTTAGTACTCAGTGAGCAACCATGGGAGGTGCCCGCGCCTCTGGCTCCCAAACACCTGTCCGACGGGGTGTTGAAAGATCGCGCTCTGTCAGTGAAATTCAAACCTTATTGTTTGAAGAACATAAGGATCATAATATTGGTGAAGCTAGGCGCAATAAGGACCTAACACAAAGATTGGATGCAAATGATACAGCACCTATGAGGATGATACAGCGAGAGTATCCAATTGTAGCTCTGAGCAGCACCCTTGCCCACCCATGTTATCTCCAATTTATATAGAAGATATATAGATATTTCAGCAGTCTCCGTGGTGTAGTGGTAAGACACTCGCCTGGCGTTCCGCGAGCGCTATGTCATGGGTTCGTATCCTGGCCGGGGAGGATTTACTGGGCGCAATTCCTTAACTGTAGCCTCTGTTTAACGCAACAGTAAAATGTGTACTTGGATGAAAAAACGATTCTTCGCGGCAGGGGATCGTATTCCAGGGACCATAGGATTAAGGACTTGCCCGAAACGCTACGCGTACTAGTGGCTGTACAAGAATGTAACAACTCTTGTATATATCTCAAAAAAAAAAAAAAAAAAAAATAGAGGAATCGCTTTCTGCATTCAGTAATGATGCATCTGATACAAGTAGCATAGATGAACAGTGTTAGCGGCTTCCACGGTGGTGTTTTCCATAGATATTTTCAAGAATAGTTGAATCTCTTCCAGACTGACACTCTTTGAGGCTAACTGAATCTCTTCCTGACTGATGGACACTCTTTGAGGCTAGATAAATCTCTTCCAGTTTTGGACCTTACAAAGTTATCTTTTCAAGACTACCTTACAAATTGATCTTTTTCTATAATTTTTTCAATACTACCTTGTGCTTTACAAGCTTGGCTACATACGACCTACAAGTACTAAAGCCAAGGGTGTATGTGAGTGCATTATTTGCAAGCACACAGAACAAAGAGACATGAAGCGAAAATCTATCTGTACCTGTTGCATCGAGAGCGAAGTCGCGGTGTGCACCATGGACTACTTCCTTGATTATTACTCACTTCCGAAGTACTGAGTATGTAATACAGGGTGTTACTGTGTAAATAGTGTGTGAAACTGTACATATTGTAATTTTAGTGAATTTTTGACAAGTAATATTGCGACAAACATTTATTGTGGACACATTACTGACACATGTATCACAGGTCCATGGAACACTATGAACGTTCTACTGTATACATATTGTAAAGGACACAAATATGCATCATATACGATAAAGAAACAAATAAAACCGCATTGGAAATACATAGAACAAATAATTGAAAATATATTTGTGGCAACCCCCGGTGCTTGAATGGCCCGCGCGACCGTGTCTGGGCGATTCATGCACGGGCGACCAGGCCCTGATGACGTCACAGCGCATCTTGTCCACGTCTCTACAGCCAAAGTGGAATTTGGTATTTATTTTTACATAGACATGTTCAAGGAAGGAAATTTATCATTTTACTGAGAAAAAATAATTTTTTGGGAACACTTTATCTCATGCGCACAGGGGGAATTGCACAATAAACTTGGTGCAGCACAGTGGTTAATCAGAGATGTAAGCTAGCTAAGCAACACAATTTTGTTATTATTTTTATTTTCTACCACAGACGTGACCACACATTTACAATGCTAACCAGAATATATACATTTTCTTCTGTCCTCCATGGACAGGGTTAGAGATGTGTTAAACATATAGTTCAAGGGTTTATTGAACAATCAACTACGGAAGGTGATTCGGTGCTAAGCTAACCTACATACGTAAATACATAGATACCCAGATTTACATATGCCCTACATAAAGTGTTCAATGTGTCTTTTACATAGTGTCATTAGTCTCCGTGGTGGTGTATTTGTAAGACACTCGCCTGGCGTTATGTCATGGGTTCGTATCCTGGCCGGGGAGGATTTACTGGGCGCAAATCCTTAACTGTAGCCTCTGTTTAACGCAACCGTAAAATGTGTACTTGGTTGTAACAACGATTCTTCGCGGCGGGGATCGTATTCCAGGGACCTGCCCGAAATGCTACGCGTACTAGTGGCTGTACAAGAATGTAACAACTCTTGTATATATCTCAAAAAAAAAAAATGTGCATTTACAAATGTGAAATGTAATTCTGATCAGCTTCCATATATACTTTATACACATACATATACATACACACACACATATACGTTCAAATACATATATATACACACACACATGCATTCACATACATTTGTCTATTTTACTCTGATAGGGTGAGATAGCTGCTAGAGAAACTAGAGTGCAAATAAGCACTTAATCACTGAAGGTGATTAAGGTGATTTTACAAGTTCAGGTTATATAGTTACATCACATACATACATTGTATAATTGATTAATTACATGGTCAGTCTTGGGTACAAGTCCAATATATCATCAAGTGTTCCAGAACTCATATAGTAATTACATTGTTCAGCATACCTTAGCCCAGGAGGGCGAAAGTCAGTCAGTATGGGACATTCTACAATATAATGTTCAAGACAGTGCATTTTTTCTCTTTCACAAAGTTGATACATTAAAAAAGCATGAAGAAACTATAGAAATAACAGGACATTTGAGAGGAGGGAATATTACCAGAGAGCCAGGAATAAATACGTCAGGGTAAGAAGAGGGGCAGAAGGGCAATATAAAACGACATAGCAAGCAAGGCCAGACCCAGCCCAAATTGTAGCATAGCCACATCAGGTGAAAGACAACAGAGAAGGAACGGGTAACGAAACTGAGGATAGGGGCAGACAGATTCACTACAAACGACAAAGAAGTGAGCGAGGAACTCAATATGAAATTCCAGAAAGTCGTCACATTAGAGGAAGGAGAAGTTCTTGAGACAGGAGAAGGAATAGTTAATCAGGCACCACTAGAGAAAATTGAGATTACCAGTGGGGATGTAAGGAAGCTTTTGCTAGAGTTGTATGTGACAAAGGCTATAGGCCCACATGGAATATCACCATGGATACTAAAGGAAGGAGCAGAAGCACTGTGCCTGCCACTCTCCATGGTGTATAACAAATCACTGGTAACAGGTGAACTGTCAAAGATTTGGAAGGCGGCAAATGTAGTCCCGATATACAAAAAGGGGGGATAGACAGGAGGCACTAAACTACAGGCCAGTGTCCCTAAATTGCATACCATGCAATTTAATAATAGAGAAAATTGTGCAAAAAAAGCTATTCGAACATCTGGAGCGAAGGAACTTTGTGACACAACACCAACATGGATTCAGGGATGGCAAGTCATGCCTCACAGGATTAATGGAATTCTTTGACACTGCCAAACAAGAGACTAGTGTGATAGCTGGAGATGCAGGGATGAGTGAAAGGAAAGGTACTCCCTTGGATAAGGGAGTACCTAAGTAACAGAAAGCAGCGAGTCACAGTGCAAGTTGAGGTCTCAGATTGGCGAGACGTCACCCGTGGGGTTCCCCAGGGTTCAGTCCTTGGACCCATACTGTTTTTTATATATGTAAATGATCTTCCGGATGGTATAGAATCATTGCTCTCGTTGTTTGCTGATGATGCAAAAATTATGAGGATTAAGATGGAGGAAGACATTTTCGGTTTCCCATAGGTGTATGAATAACTTGTCTTGAGAATGGTGCAAGAGAGCATTTGAGAAACGTTTACTCCAAAAATCCAAACATATATATGTTTGATATAATATATCAAACATATATATAAAGATATATATCTTTTATAATAAACGTTTTTTTTTTGTAAACTATGTTGATTCTAATGCATTACAAATAGTTTTTACATGTTTAAATATATATTTTATGGTCTTTTTTGTAAAATTCATTAGTCAATTGTGAATGATATTTAATGGTTGTATGAAACATTCAAAATACATTTAGTTATTCTATGATCAGATCATATTAATTTTCATAATTTTGCTTAAAATCGATTTTTATAACACAATTTGACTCTTTATGTGTCCAGGTAAACACTAATATCATGTTTAAATATAATTTTTTTTGTATTATTCCCTAAAATAATTTATATAAATTGTAAATGTTGCTTGATTGAGGTGTGAAACATTCTAAAACTTTTTCTTGTCTTGTATATAGACGTGTGCTTATTTTAACTGTCTCAAGTGAACAGTTTTTCAAAAAAGAAGTATAGATTATAGTGTTGTGGAGTATAGTGTCGCGGAGTATAGTGTCGTGGAGTATAGTGTTGTGGAGTATAGTGGTGTGGATTATAGTGCTGTGGTGTATAGTGTCGTGGAGAATAGTTGTGTGAAGTATTGTGTCGTGGTGTATAGTGTAGTGGAGTATAGTGTCATGGTGTATAGTGCCGTGGAGTATAGTGTCTTGGAGTATACTGTCGTGGTGTATAGGGTCGTGGTGTATAGTGTATCGGAGCATAGTGTCATGGTGTATAGTGTAATGGTGTATAGTGTCATGGTGTATAGTGTCGTGGAGTATAGTGGCATGGAGTATATTATCGTAGTTTATAGTGTTATGGTGTATAGTGTCGCGAATTATAGTGTCGTGGAATATAGTGTCGTAGTGTATAGTGTCGTGGTGTATAGTGTCGTGGAGTATAGTGTCGTTGTGTATAGTGTCGTGGAGTATAGTGTTGTGGAGTATAGTGCCGTGGAGTAGAGTGTCGTGGTGTATAGTGCCATGGAGAATAGAATGGTGGAGTATAGTGTCGTTGTGTATAGTGTCGTGGAGTAAAATGGTGTGGAACATAGTGTCGTGGATTATTGTGTCGTGGTGCATAGTGTCGTGGAGTATAGTGTCGTGTAGTATAGTGACGCGGTGTATTGTGTCGTGGTGTATAGTATGCTGGAGTATAGTGTAGTGGAGTATAGTGCAGTGGTGTATAGTGTCGTGGTGTATAGTGACGTGGAGTATAGTGTCGTTGTGTATAGTGGCGTGAATTATAGTGTCGTGGTGTATAGTGTCATGGGGTATAGTGTCGTGTTGTATAGTGTCGTGGTGTATACTGTCATGGTGTATAGTGTCGTTGAGTATAGTGTCGTGGTGTATAGTGTCGTGGCGTATAGTGTCGTGGAGTATAGTGTCATGGTGTATAGTGTCGTGGAGTATAGTGTCGTGGTGTATAGTGTCGTGGAGTATAGTGTCGTGGTGTATAGTGTCGTTGTGTATAGTTGTGTGAAGTATAGTGTCGTGGAGTATAGTGTCATGGAGTATAGTGTCGTGGTATATAGTGTCATGGTGTATAGTGTCGTTGTGTATAATGTCGTGGAGTATAGTGTCGTGGAGTATAGTGTCGTGGAGCATAGTGTCGTTGTGTATAGTGTCGTTGTGTATAGTGTCGTGGAGTATAGTGTCGTGGAGTATAGTGGTGTGAAGTATTGTGTCGTGGTGCATAGTGTAGTGGAGTATAGTGTCGTGGTGTATAGTGGCGTGAAGTATAGTGTCGTGCTGTATAGTGTCGTTGTGTATAGTGTCGTGGAGTATAGTGTCGTGGAGTATAGTGTCGTGGTGTATAGTGACATGGAGTATGGTGTCGTGAAGTATACTGTCGTGGAGTATAGTGGTGTGAAGTATTGTGTCTTGGTGTATAGTGTCGTGTTGTATAGTGTAGTGGAGTATAGTGTCGTGGAGTATACGTTTGTGGTGTTTAGTGTCGTAGAGTATAGTGTCATGGTGTATAGTGTCATGGTGTATAGTGTCGTGGAGTATAGTGTCGTTGTGTCATCTTGAGGTTATCTTGAGATGATTTCGGGGCTTTTTAGTGTCCCCGCGGCCCGGTCCTCGACCAGGCCTCCACCCCCAGGAAGCAGCCCGTGACAGCTGACTAACTCCCAGGTACCTATTTACTGCTAGGTAACAGGGGCATTCAGGGTGAAAGAAACTTTGCCCATTTGTTTCTGCCTCGTGCGGGAATCGAACCCGCGCCACAGAATTACGAGTCCTGCGCGCTATCCACCAGGCTACGAGGCCCCCTCGTAGTGTATAGTGTCATGGAATAGTGTCGTGGAATATAGTGTCGTTGTGTATAGTGTCGTGGAGTATAGTGTTGTGGAGTATAGTGTCGTGGAGTATAGTGTCGTGGAGTATTGTGTTGTGGAGTATAGTGTCGTGGAGTATAGTGTTGTGGAGTACAGTGTTGTGGAGTATAGTGTCATGTATAGTGTCGTGGAGTATAGTGTTGTGGAGTATAGTGTCGTGGAGTATAGTGTCGTGGAGCATAGTGTCGTGGTGTATAGTGTAGAGTATAGTGGCGTGGAGTATAGTATCGTAGTTTATAGTGTCGTTGTGTATAGTGTTATGAACGATAAACATTTAGTGAACGTGTTTATTTAGTCCAAGGTTGAAATGTTTATTTTTTCCAATGTTGAAAAGTGCATAAAGTTGCTTCTCCTCCCCTGGTGTAGAGCAGTAACAAGTTCTTTCTTCCTTTTTGGGGAGTGTTGTACATGCTGCTATGGCGGTGTGTCCACTCCCAGGATGAGTGGCGTACTGCCCAGTAAACTCGCTCCTCGGGGTAAATAAGAAAGTTTCGTGTGTGGCGCGGGAGACCGCGTCGTACTGGGAGTGTGTTGCCAGGCGCGCGATACACCCCTGGCCTCGTGGTTCCCCCAGGTCATTAACCCCAACATCTGCCCGCTTAGCCAGCAGTCAGTCTCCTGCAGTTTCGTATAACCTCTACAAACCCCCAGCACGTATCTACCCAAGCAAGCTAAAAGGTCTAGTATTACATATGACATATAGCGCTAAATATATCACCAAGGCTGCCAGTACTGGGAGACTTGACCAGGCATACCACTGTCGTTTTAATTAACTCAAAGTCTTCATTGAGACTCAATGTCTTCATCGAACATAGAAGGGATTAGTGGAATATAGTGTCGTTGTGTATAGTGTCGTGGAGTATAGTGTTGTGGAGTATAGTGTCGTGGAGTATAGTGTCGTGGAGCATAGTGTCGTGGTGTATAGTGTCGTAGAATATAGTGTCATGGTGTAGTGTCGTAGTGTATAGTGTCGTGGAGTATAGTGTCATTGTGTATAGTGTCGTAGAATATAGTGGCATGGAGTATAGTATCGTAGTTTATAGTGTCGTTGTGTATAGTGTCGTGGAGTATAGTGTCATAGAGTATAGTGTCATGGTGTATAGTGTCATGGTGTATAGTGTCGTGGTGTATAGTGTCGTGGAGTATAGTGTCGTTGTGTCATGGTGTATAGTGTCGTGGAATATAGTGTCGTTGTGTATAGTGTCGTGGAGTATAGTGTTGTGGAGTATAGTGCCGTAGAGTATAGTGTCGTGGCGTATAGTGTCGTGGAGTATAGTGTCGTGGAGTATAGTGTCATGGTGTAGTGTCGTGGTGTGTCGGAAAATCCGACACTATTTAATATCATACAGATAATAGCTGTATTGTATAAACAAGTTACCCATAGAAAACGTAACTTGTAGTGGAATTACCGTCTAAAGAAAACGGGATATCATCACCACATACCATTATAAATTGACCAGCTATTCTGCTGGGAATTATTCTTAAATACATTAGTCTTTGGACTTTACCATCATAAAAACATCTTATATAAATTAACTTAATTATCAATATTAAAGTAGAGTAAATGTGACCCTTCTATCACGTTCTGAAATCTGGACAATGTAAGCCAGGCGTCAGAGTGGAGGAAGGAGGGCAGCCATTGTTGTTTATATTGAGACCAGAGGCTCACACGGGAGCAAATTCGGCTCCTGTTAAATTTACTTGGACGTAGTGTTATGGAAACCAAAGGTGTACCATTGTCAACACGCTGTCTACAAATTCAAGTTAAGTGTCTATCCGAAACCCGTTTATCATTCATTTATGGCCATTAATGTCAGGATATAGGGTGTGCCGGTTAGATCGCGAAATCGCCTCAAACTAAAGGTAATTAAGCCAGGTCTTTATTGTTCCATGTACTGTATAGTGTTTTCTCTGATATAGCTTGTCATATATAGGATTCTGGCTTCACAGTTAGCGCCCTTTTGACAGGTCAAGACGAGGAAGAGTTTGTGCACCAGTTACCTGGGTGATGAAAGCTACCTCAAAGAGGATAATTTGGTGTCTACACCCTAGTTATACCTGGTGGACTAACCTGCTGTACTATAAGATAAGGAACCTCATCAATGTATGTAGCTATTACTGTAGTTTGATTGGCTGCATATATATATATTAATTTAATAATCCCCCCTAATGTGTAGAGGATCGATTTGTGAGATTATGAGATTATTGCAGAAATACAGTCCACTTATCATTATACAAATTGCTATCGAAGTATATAAATTAACGTAAATATAAATTCTATATATATTCATATAAATTAAATAAATATAAATCTCACAGGTCGGTTCCCACATGGTGTATAGTGTCGTGGAGTACAGTGTCATTGTGTATAGTGTCGTGGAGTATAGTGTTTTGGAGTATAGTGTTGTGGAGTATAGTGTCGTGGAGTATAGTGTCGTGGAGTATAGTGTCGTTGTGTATAGTGTCGTGGTGTATAGTGGCATAGAGTATAGTATCGTAGTTTATAGTGTCGTGGTGTATAGTGTTATGGTGTATAGTGTCGTTGAGTATAGTGTCGTGGAGTATAGTGTCATGGAGTATAGTGTCATGGTTTATAGTGTCATGGTGTATAGTGTTGTGGTTGTATAGTGTGGATTATAGTGTCGTGGTGTATAGTATCATGGTGTATAGTGTCGTGGTGTATAGTGTGTGACGGGAAAGTGTAGAAGTGTAGGTGTTCGGCAGTCCTCCTAATGGCTGGTGTCAATGCCTATCACATTTTAGAAAAAAAGATCGACTGCTTGGCTGTTGTCTGTGGTAAAGTAAGGGAAGACACACAAAACACATAGTATGAACAATGAAACTTTAATTAACTTTAAAAATTATGAACAAAGAGAATCCTTTGGCTATGTACAGTGCAAACAAACAAGTCAAAAAATATAACATAAAAATTAAGAACAAGGGTGACGTTACTCTACAAATAAAATAATGACAGAAAAATGATTAACAGGTGCTGAGAATATAGCGCTAGCTGAGAACCTCCACCAATAAACAGAGCGTATATCAGTTGGTTGTTCACAGCTTGAGAGCACAAGGATATTCTGACTTCAATGGCTGGTTCAAGCCCAGACATCGACTTGGTAGAGGGCGCTGAGGTGCAGGTGCGCAGTCGGCGGGTCACCAATCAGAAGCAGGCAGGCTGGAATGGTAGTTTGCTGGTTGACGTCTGTGGTGGGCTGGCATGGAGGGAGTGAGGAGTGGGGGGAGTTTAGGGTACGTTTGCCTCCTGGTCAAAACGTTTTGTGCTACTGGTAGACGTATCTTGAAGGTAGTATCTTAGTGTTGTATATATATAAGTAACTTTATGTAGGGAAGAGTAGGCTCAATCTTTCTTGAAAGAGATTTCTGTCACAAGTGTCGTTGTGTATAGTGTCGTGGAGTATAGTGTTGTGGAGTATAGTGTCGTGGAGTATAGTGTCGTGGAGTATTGTGTCGTGGAGTATAGTGTCGTGGTGTATAGTGTTATGGTGTATAGTGTCGTGGTGTATAGTGTTGTGGTGTATAGTGTTATGGTGTATAGTGTTGTGGTGTATAGTGTTGTGGAGTATAGTGTTGTAGGTAGGACAGTGTTGTGGAGTATAGTGTCATAGGTATAGAGGTAGGACAGAAGAGAGTCCGTTTCAGGGTTATATACTCGAACATAGAAGGGATTACAAGCAAGGCAAGTGAACTAAGGGAAAGAGCACAAGAAGTAAACCCAGATGTAATCAGACTCACTGAAACAAAACTCTCTGGAATCATAACGAATGCCGTGTTTCCCCAGGACTACACAGTAATAAGGAAAGTGAGGGAAGGTAGAGGAGGAGGTGGAGTGGCCCTACTAATGAGAAAGGAATGGAGTTTCAAGGAGATTGCTATCCTGGGCTGCGACGGATTCAGTGACTATATAACAGGCACCATGACAATGGGAGGACCAAGAATAGTAGTAACAGTGATATATAACCCTTCACCAAATGACAGAAGACCCAGGCAAGAGTATGACAACAACAACATGGCAGTTAACACAATAAATGAGAGGGCAGCCTCTGCTACCTGCATAAATCGATCCCATCTGCTCTTTATGAGGGGGTACTTCAATCACAGAAGGATAGACTGGGAGAACAAGGAACTGCATGGAGGTCTGGAAACATGGAGAGCTAAACTATTAGAGGTGGTGATGAAAAACTTTTTAAGCCAGCATACAAGTTGACCCACAAGAATGAGAGGAAATGATGAACCAGCGAGACTCGACCTAGTCTTAACTATGAACGACTCCGACATAAGAGAAATCGCTTTCGAGGCCCTAGTAGGAATGAGGTATCAAAGTGTACTGATGTATTAGTATCTGGTCGAAGAAGAGGGTATTCTACTCATGGATGGGACCTGAAAAGAAAAGGCTGGCATTCCAAAAGGGAAACTATGAGGAGATAAGAAAATTCCTAACAGATATTACTTGGAAACAGAGATCCATCGGGGAAAGACAGAGACCGGGGAAAGACGGCCCCTAGACATGATGGACTACATCATGCAGAAGTTTAAGGAGGCAGCAGTCAAGTTTGTCCCAGTCCAAAAGGAAAAAAAAATTAAATGGAGATGAGAAACCCATGGTTTAATCAGAGATGTAAACTAGCCCAGCACCCATGTACAAGGGAAATGGGCAAACTATAGAAATAACAGGACACTATAGAGCAGAGAAAGATATCAAAGTGCCAGGAATGAATATGTCAGGGTGAGAAGAGAGTCAGAAGGACAATATGAAAATGACAGCAAGTAAGGCAAAGAAATAAATTACTTTTAATAAATCAGGAGACATAAACAACCACATCAGGAGAAAAACAACAGTGAAGGAACAGGTAATGAAACTGAGCATAGGAACAGACAGATTCACTACAAACGACAAGGAAATGTATGAGGAACTCAATAAGAATTATCAGGAGGTCTTCACATTAGAGCAAGAAGAACTCCCAGTGATAAGAGAGGGAATAGTTAACTAGGCACCACTAAAGGAGTTTGAGATTATCAGTGGGGATGTAAGGAAGCTTTTCCTAGAGTTGGATGTGACAAAGGCTATAGGCCTGGATGGAATATCACCATGAATACTAAAGGAATTTTTAGAAGCATTTTGACTGCCACTCTCCATGATGTGGCAGTCAAAATGTCTAGAAAATTTTTGACAAATCACTGGTAGCAGGTGAACTGTCAAAAATTTTGAAGACAGCAAATGTTGTACCGATATACATGAAGGGGGATAGACAGGAGGCACTGAACTACAGGCCAGTATCCGTAACGTGAACACCATACAAGATGATGGAGAAGATTGTGCTAAAAATAGTTAGTGGAACATCTGGATTGAAGGAACTTTGAAACACAACAGCAGCATGGGTTTAGGGATGGCAAGTCATGCCTAACAGGATTAATTGAATTCAACAACTAGGCAACAAAAATCAGGCAAGAAATGAAAGGTTGTGCAGACTGCATATTTGTGGATTGCCAGAATGCCTTTGACACAGTACTTCAAAAGAGATTAGTGCAAATTCTGGAGATGCAGGCAGTAGTGAAAGGGAAGTTACTCCATTGGATAAGGGAGTACCTAAGCAACAGAAGACAGCGAGTCACTGTGAGGGGTGAGACCTCAGATTGACGAGACGTCACCAGTGGAGTCCCGCAGGGTTAAGTCCTTGGACCTTTCTGATACACGTAAATTATCTCCCAGAGTGGTATAGAATCGTTCCCCCCTCATTGTTTGCTGATGAGGCAAAAATTACGAGGAAGATTAAAGCAGAGAATGATAGTAGGAGGCTACAAGATAACCTAGACAGACTGAATGAATGGACCAAGAAATGGCGACTAAAGTTCAATCCAAGTAAATATGAGGTAATAAAACTAGGCAGTGGAAACAGGAGGCCAGACACAGGATACTGAATGGGAAATTAAGTACTCCATGAAATGGACAGAGAGATTGATCTAGGAGTTGATATCACACCAAACTTGTCTCCTGAAGCCAACATAAAAAGAATTACATCTGCGGCAAATGCGAGGCTGGCTAACATCAGAACAGCCTTCAGTAACCTGGGTAAGGAATCATTCAGAACCTTGTGCACCGCATTTGTAAGACCAATCCTGGAGTATGCGGCCCCAGCAAGGAGCTCGTACCTTGTCAAGCACTAGATGAAGCTGGAAAAAGTCCAGAGGTATGCCACTGGCTAGTCCCAGAACTAAGAGGCATGAGTTACGAGGAAAGGCTGCATGAAATACACCTCACGACACTGTAAGACAGAAGAGTAAGGGGAAGACATGATCACTGCCAACAAATTTCTCAGAGGAATTGACAAGGTAGATAAGGATAAACTTTTTAACACGGGTGGTACGCGAACAAGGAACACAGGTGGAGACTGAGTACCCAAATGACCCACATTGACGTTAGAAAGAACTTTACTTTTCAGTGTCAGAGTAGTTAACAGGCAGACTCCAATCACAGTTTGAAATATAGATATGGCAGAACCCAGTAGGCTCAGGAATCTGTACACCAGTTGATTGACAGTTGAGAGGCGGGACCAAAGAGCCAGAGGTCAACTCCTGAAACCCATGTAGGTAAGTACAACTAGGAGAGTACACACACACACACAGTCCTTCACCTGTTGATTGACGGTTGAGAGGCATGACCAAAGAGATAGAGCTCAACCCCCGCAAGCACAATTAGGTGAGTACACACCAACCAATTAACACAAAACAGTCAAACTGTAGCCGACTGCTTTCCCCTTCCTTCCCCCTACCCCTTCTACTCGAACCCCCTATCATCGCCTCTCCTCCCCTCCCCTTCACCACCGGCGGTCCGTTGTCGTGGTGAGCAATATGGAGGCCTGGCATTTCAACAGTAAATCATTGAAGTGCCTTCTTGTTGAGTGCGGGCCACTCCCTCCGCCCTCCCCCATTCCCACTCCCCTCTCTACCCCTCTCATATCAGCCCTTTCTCCACACCTTTTTCCCTCCCTCTCCATTTCCCTAACCATGGCCATAACAGGTAGAGCAATCACTCAGTCCAGGACCATAACATTCTCTCTTTTTACCCTTGGGCCGAACAAGGATACGTGTTCCAAAGTCTGGGTTGTGTAAATGTCGGGAGGACAGGCGAGGCCTGTTCTCACAGTTTGGATTGTACCAGTTTTAAGTGCCAGCCTACGGTATTAAAACTTACCTTTCCGGGAAAGCCCTAACCTGACCTGGGGGTGTCATTGGCTACGAGCTAGGGTGCCCAGGCTGTGATCGCTGATTCGTTGGAGACCTCGAGGAAGAGGGTGGGGGTTGGGAGGTAGCCATAGGATAGAGTGCCCAGACTACAGGCCTAGTTTATAATGATTGACAATAAACATAGATAGGCAAATCTTAGAGGGCCAAAGAAGACTTAGTGGGTGGAGCCAAGAGGCCTACCTTGGAGGAGTCAGCAGATTGTGAGATAGTGTGGTCGTGGATACAGGAAGAGGTGGGAACACAAGGACTGGGAGGTCAACACCATCGGGTTGTACATTGCAGGGAGAAAGGTACAGTGCTCATGAGACTTATGTGCACAGTAATACCCCCAGCCATTGTCTCTAGGTAGTAATTATTAGCCTAGGATGTATCGAAATGTCATGTGATTAATAAAGTTTTCAATTAACTAATTTCCTGTGTCTAGCTAATTTTCCCTCCATATTAATCTGAGTCCTAAAGATCCTAATTATTTTTGGAAGTTTCCCTTTGTCCCTACTTACTTCCTTTTGGAGTATAAGGAGTATAATATATCTCCTTGTCTTTAAAAATGAGTTAAAAAGATCCCATAAATTATTCCCAGTATTTAAATTCCCAGTTCCTACTTACTTGAATCTTACTGGACCCTGTCTTCTCCTGGGGACCAGTTACTCAGTCATACTCACATGTTCAGGGGGAGTTGTGACAGTGTTTTAGATTAAAGCATAGCACCAATCCCCGATTTTAAGAATACATTTAACAGAGAATTATTAAGTACACTTTTGGGTCAAAGTGGGAGTTACATGCTGGTGTTATGATCTGGTGTTACAACCCACAGATTAAGTAATTGTATTTAATTTAAATTAGACATTTTTTAAACCTTCATTTGTATGTTTGCTAAAAAGATCTACGATTTGATTAAAATTAATGTATTTTTATACATTAAAAAGATTGTGAGATTTTTTTTCTTTGACAGGTTATCAAAAGAATTAAGTCCTATTGATGTTAGGTTAATTGTAACTACCTCGCAAGAGAGGCAGACCTTAAACAGCAAGAGCTGCCAGTGGCAGATATTTAATCTTAAAGCCTAAGATCATAGGACCGCGGGAGCAAACCGCCAGGCGAAACCACTCGGGTAACACCTGTCACTTAGGTCGCTGGCTCCTCCTAGTTAACAAACTAATAAAGGGCAGCCGACGGATTCTCACCTCTTATTTATAGAAGTGTGGTGCTGTGCAATGGACTCGAGCTTTAGATACAGACTTGATATGAACATAAGCAGGCAAAGCGTTGCAGAACATAAAATGTGGGGCAGTAATATTGGAAGGTTTGACGTAAACGACCGTTTTCTATAACAAAACAATTTATTCACAAAACAAAACTAAAACTACTACACAGTGAATTTACGTTCCTTTACTGTCACTCCAGTGGCACATTCAAGAACAGCTAATCAACAGCCTGATGGACCCACGGTATCCTTATCCCGTCGTCGCTGACTGAACAATGACACTAACTGAACAAAGTGGTGCCCACTGGTGACGCAAGCTTGCAATCAATATTGTCACGGCTTCAAGGTGATCAATACTATAATCACAAAAACTTGACTGGCGCTCGCTGCCCACAACGAGGTACCAAGTAACAAGGCGGTTAATCCAAGAATGATAACCCCTTATAAAAAATCTTACGTTAACACTTGTCTCTCAGGACAATCAAAACAAAAGTTACTCTAATTGAATTTAAACAATTACGTTAATACACACGTGTCTCAACGACACTTAAATGGCAGCAATAACTCGTAAATCAATTAATTACATCAACTTGAAAGTCAAGCATTCGGTGAGTAATTCCCAATTAATTACTGAATACAACAGCCTATTAATTCAGACGAGTATTGATAAAGCCTACTGTCTCTCAACTGACAGTTCACTTCCGGTCTTACGACAAGATTACCTTAACGAGGGTAGACTAATGTACCACACACAAGGTTACAACACTCCGTGTAAACAACAACATCAACACCTGGTGAATTCACTAAGTGGCGATTACTAATTATCTTTAATTAGCTACGAGTGCTTAATCACTCTGTCCGCAGACAGATCTGATCAGTCCAACGAATTATAGCAGCTTAATTACAGCGCAATTGACTCCGATCATAACAGACCGTCAACCCCTAACGTTAATCACTCAATTAACGACAGCTCGTTAAATCGTTAACACTACGTTAGTCTTCACTTGACAATTCCTCCACTGCGTGAACTTCACTGTGACTGTTGCCTTTACACGTCCCTACGTTAATCACAACAATGTTCAACGAACAAGTGACCTCGTTAAGTAAATCGTGACTCCCGGTGATGTTAACTGACTTTAATTCTGACGGAATCCTTCACAGTACACAACGCCTTCCACCAAGGACAACTTGTCTACGGTTTACACACAGTACAACACAGTACATCACAGTACAACACAGTACATCCTTGCCACTCACGGCAAAACTTGTAAATGACTTCCCCCAGTAAATTATCCACCAATAATTCACACTTTACCACAACACAACAGTAAAATTTATAACCAAGGGAAACCTCCCTGTTACCACTTCCACTGCTGAAAAAAGGGGATCAAATTACTGCGAATACATACGCGGCACATAGAAAAAAATAGAAGCAAATAACTCACTTTACTCTTCCTCTGAATGTGCCACTAGGTGTCTTCACACACATCAAAAATCACAGTTGCGCCCAACCTCAACTTGATGACGGCAAACAGGGTAGACTCACACGTCTCCAATTCCCATTCACCTCACCAGGTGGTCACAGGGACAGAGGACAGACGGAACACTGGGGGCGAACCCAGCTTCAGAGTTTTATTACCCAAACGGAAACAGTGTACTTACATCAATCATGTGGGCCCGCAACCTTCTCCCACTCACTCATACACACGTCAAAATCACACTCCCGCTGCTGCTGCTGGATGATGACATAGGCGTCCTCACTTCTTACACGTCAGGTGGAGCACAGGGTCCTAGACCACAGGGTTAGCTCCACACACAGAGACCAGGGTGGCACGACACATCGGTTCAGGCAGGCCAGGGTGCGCGCACAACAGCAGGGATGCGGTACCACGCCCTTCCACTTGACACGATACCCCAGGATACGACGGTACACGGTGTTAGTACACGGTGTTACACGGTACACGAGACCCGAGACGGAGTCGTTCACTGTTCCTCAGAATTAGAACTTTTAAGGTTTCTCTCATAACACTGAAACCTTCTCTAGCACGTCTCACAGCAGTAAATTCAAGCACAGATACGATGGATGGCGGATGTCACTTTCGTAGCCCGATAATTAACAGCCTCACTCAGTCCAGTTGCTCTAAGATGGCGTCCCACAATTACGCGGCTAGATAACAAGTTCACAGGTTCGGTACAAGCACCTTTCCGATTACCGGATTCTTACGCACGGCACACGGGAAGATAGCAAGATGATAGGCGTGACTTTAGTAACGTTGCAGGCGGTATTTCCCGATGCTTGGCCTAGCACGGGAAATTACGTCCTCTGTCAGCAACATTCTAGGTAAGAATGTCTTTTCCCGCCAAGGCTGCCTCTGGGGTACCATGCGGTACCCCTCAGCGTCTTGGCCAATCACGGTTCAGCATTTCTGAAGCCCAGGAGCCCTTGGCCAATGTCGCACCTGCCCCATGACGCTACCCCCTCTCTCACGAGGTGGACACGTGATAGGGGGGGGGGGGTCTACGGCCGTTAATCCCCCCATAGCTCCCTCTCTATACTTGACTTGTACAAAATTTCCCTGAAATCAACTCCCTCCTGTAATTTCCTTCACAGACCTGATACAGCGATCAGAATGATATCAATGGCTAGCAAATGTCATGGGCTGTCCAACGACACCCAACACGACTGTGGAAAAGTTATATTCAGAAAGTTGAATCACAGTGCACATCACTGGTGCACTATGCAATTTCGTACTTAATTCAGTGAACGAGAGAGCAGGAAAAATATGTCTTCTGACAAAGATGACTGTATATAAATAATTACAGAATCACTTCTCTGTGACCAAATAAAAACTTCAAAAACGGTATCGTGTTTGCTGAGCTTGGAGAACGCGGCCCCCTGCATGGAGTCCATACATTTTCAATCACAAGACGAAGCTGGAGAAAGATCTAAAGTATGCCACTAGACCAGTCCCAGACTAAGAGGCATGCGTTACGAGGAAATGCAGCGTGAATTGCACCTCACGTCCCTGGAAGAGAACCTAAAAGCCTTTGAGAGCCTAAAAGCCATACTGACATCATCTCCTATTCTCATGTTCCCTAATTTCAATGACAGATTCATGTTAATCGTCGATGCTTCAGATTATGGCATAGGGGCAGTGTTGACACAAAATATAAGATACAAAAAAAAAAAAAATGCTAAAGGGATAGGACACCCTGTGGCTTATTATTCCAAGAAATTAACTGATTGTCAACGGAATTATTCAGTGATAGAAAAAGAAACATTGGCCCAGGTGAGCGATGTGCAACACTTTGACGTCTGATGAGTAACGGTTATCCGATTTTGGTCAGTCTTACCATAATCCTTTAGGATCTTTAGGACAGTTCAGCCATAAGAATCTCAGGTTAACCACATGCAGCCTACACCTTAGTATTGAACACATTAATGGAGTTGAGATTGTTGAGTAGTAGATGCCTTATCATGCATCTAAAATGATAATTTGTTTTTGTCAACAAATAAAACAAATTTATTAGAATGGGAGGAGTGACGAAGTTAACGCCATCTGTTGAGTGCAGCCGACCACATTTCTGTTTCTCGGTGGAAGGCTGTGATCTTCTTGACACCTGAGTAGTTTTCTTCTTACTACACAATTTTTACTCCTCAGAAGTGATGTGGGTAGTACCTTGGTCTACATGTCAGTTTACTCAGGACAGTCCTGAACTCAAGACTTGTTCCTGTGGAAAAAAGTTGGGCCAAGTCGATGGAGACTGTAAATTGTCTGTGATAACCAGTGAAATATTGATGTCTGGGACGACGCTCACGGTATGACCTAGATTTGTAAATAGATGGAATTTACATCTGTCTGTCCTCTAAGTCAAGGCTTATTATAAGGGAAGCCAGCTGGAGATCAGCAACACACTAGAGGAGTGTTTCTGTAGAGTCGAAGTGGTGTTTTGACACTGTGTAGGACTGGCCCATGATTTACTGAGAAAGGTGAACTCGCCGGAGTGAGTACCGTAGAAGAAAGGCTCAGAGAATGTACCTAGAGTGTTATGCGATAGAAGACAAAAGGGTTTTATATGAAAGTGACACCTGCGGTGATATGTGTTGTACGTATGTAATAAGTGTATATAGTGACGAAGTACACGTGGTGATGGTTTTGTTTGATGTTGTTAACTCCCATTCCTGTTGATTGACTATTACTGCCAGTTCCTACTTACTTGGCTTTGACTCGATGTTGGATCTGGTAAGAGGCAATAAGGCTCCATAGAAAGTTTGAGCGGAAAGAGAGACTATTACTGGCTAAGTGACGCCGTAACAGAATCCAAGTTAGGGACACTGGCCTGTTGTTCTGTGCTTCTTGTCTATCCTGACTGAATTAGCTGTATTCCAATTTTGTGGCAGTTTCTCTGTTACCAGTGATTTGTTATATACTATGGAGAGTAATAGGTATAAACTCTGCTCCATCTTCTAGTATCCAAGGTCAGATTCCGGCTGGGCCTACAGCCTTTGTCACATCCAACTCTACCAAATGCTTTGTCACCTCCCCACCGGTAATCTCAAACTCCTCCAGCGATGCCTGGTTAGATATTCCCTTTAATATCTTCTAATAGTGAGTGTGGAGAAGAAGGCTGGGAGAGGTGTGTATGTGGAGAAGGCTGGGAAAGGTGTGTATGTGGAGTAGGCTGGGAGAGGTGTGTGTGTTTCTGGAAAAGGTTGGGAGAGGAGTGTGTGTATATATACACACACTCATACTCCAGGATTGGTCTTACATATGTGGTATACAAGGTTCCGAAAGATTCCTTGCACAGGTTTCTGAAGGCAGTTCTGATGTTAGCCAGTCATGCATAAACCACCGATGTTATTCTTTTGATGTGGGATTCGGGAGACAAGGTTGGTGTGATATCAACTCCTGTGTCCTTCTCTCTGTCCATTTCGTGAAGGCCTTCATCTCCCATTCGGTATGCAGTGTCTGGCCTCCTATTTCCTCCATCTAGTTTCATCACCTTACATTTACTTGAGTTGAACTTTAGTAGCCATTTGTTGGACCATTTATTCAGTTTGTCTAGGTCATCTTTTAGCTCAGTGTTTTATTCCGTCTTAATCCTCCTCATAATTTTTTCATCATCAGCAAATATTAAAAGGAACGAGTCTATTCCCTCTGGGAGATCATGTACACATATCAGAAACAGTATAAGTCCAAGGACTGATCCCTGTGAGACTCCTGCCTGCATCTCCAGCTTTTGCACCTACCTCTTGTATGGTACTGTGTCAAAGGCTTTCTAGCAATCCAAAATATGCAGTCTACCCAGCCCTATCTATCTTGCCTGATTTGTGTTGCCTGGTTATAGAATTCAATTAATCCTGTGAGGCATGATTTAACATCCCTGAACCCATGTTGATGTTGTGTTACAAAGTTCTTTCGCTCCAGGTGTTCCACTGTTTTTTGTTCGCACAATCTTCTCTATCATCATGCATGGTATGCAAGTTAGGGACACTGGCATGTAGTTCAGTGCCTCCTGTTTATCACCCATCTAGCATATCGGTACTACATTGGCCGTCTTCCAAATTCACTTGTTACCAGTGATTTGTTATACGCTATGGAGAGTGGCAGGCACAGCGCTCTGGCTCCTTTCTTTGGTATCCATGGTGAGATTCCATCCGGGCCTATAGCCTTTGTCACATCCAAATCAAGCAGATGCTTCCTTACCTCACCACTGGTAATCACAAACTTCTCTAGTGGTGTCTAGTTAGATATTCCCTCTCTTATTCCTGGGACTTCTCCTTGCTCTACTGTGCGGACCTCTTGAAATTTCTTATTGAGTTCTTCACACACTTCATTTTCGTTTGTTGTGAATCTAACAGTCTCTATCCTCAGTTTCAATACTTGTTCCTTCACCGTTGTTTTTCTCCTGATGTGCCTGTGCAGCAATTTAGCTTAAATCATTGTCTCTCTCGTTATGTCATTTTTTATATTGTGTTTCTGCCTTTCTTCTTACCATGACGTATTCATTCCTGGCGCTCTTTTATCTTTCTCTGCTCTTTAGTGGCCTTTTATTTTCATAGTTTCTCCACGCCCTTGTACTTAGTTGCTTTGCAAGATTACATCTCTGATTAAACCAAGGGTTTCTTCTCTCCATTTCCTTTTATTCCTTTTGAACTGGGGCGAACTTGTCTGCTGCCTCCTTACTCTTCTGCGTGATGTAATCCATCATGTTTTGGGCCGTCTTTCCCCTGAGCTCTGTTTCCCAAACTATATCTGTTAGAAATTTCCTTATCGCCTCATAGTTTCCCTTCAGAAATGCTGCTGCTGCAGCCACTAGGACTGGACGGTAGAGCGACGGTCTCGCTTCCTGAAGGTCGGCGTTTAATCCCCGACCGTCCAAGTGGCTGGGCACTGTTCCGTCCCCCCCGTCCCATCCCAAATCCTTATCCTAACCCCTTCCAAGTGCTATAAAGTTGTTGTGGTTTGGCACTTTCCCCCATGATAATTAATTTAATCCGGAATGCCGGCTTTTTGTTTTCTGGGCCCTTCATTGAGTACTTTAACCCTACTTCGACAAGGAACTCAAACATCAATACACTGTGGACACTCATTCCCACTGGAGCTTCGAAATCGATTTCCCTTATGTCGGAATCGTTCAGGGTGATGACTTGGTCGAGTCTCCATGGTTCATCATTGCCTCTCATTCTGTTTTGTCCCCCTGAAATGCTGACTTAAAAAGTTTCTTGTCGCCCCTTCCAACAGTTTAGCTCTTCATGTTTCCTCACCTCCATGCGGTTCCTTGTTTTCCCAGTCTATTCTTCCATGATTTAATTCCACTATGATGAGCAGATGGATTGATTTATACAGGCAGCAGCTGCTGCTCTTTCAGTTACCGAGTTATCCTCCATGTTGTTTCTATCGTACTCTTGCCTGGGTCTTCTGTCAATTTGTGGTGGGTTATATATCACTGCTACTAGTACTCTTCGTCCTCCCATCATCATGGTGCCTCTTATGAAGTCTCTGAACCCCTTGCAACCCGGAATAACCATCTCCTCGAAACTCCATTCCTTTATCATTAGTAGAGCCACTCCGCCTTCCACACTTCCTTCGTTATCTTTCCTTATTACAGTGTAGTCCTTGGGCAACAACGCATTCGTTATGATTCGTCAGAGTTTTGTTTCCTTGAGTCTAATTACATCTGGGTTCGCTTCTTGTGCTCTTTCCCAAAGTACACTTGCCTTGCTTGTGATCCCATCTATGTTCGAGGACATGACCTTGAAGCTGACTCTCTTCTGTCCATCCTCAGTTTCTGTTGATTCCACTGTAGTTGTGGGACAAGTAGTTGGAGTAGAAAAATCTGTAGTTGGAGGTGTGTGTGTGTGTGTGTGTGGTGAAGAAGGCTGGGAGAGGTGTGTGTGTGTGTGGAGAAAAAGGCTGGGAGAGGTGTGTGTGTGTGTGGGGAAGCAGGCTGGGAGAGGTGTGTGTGTACTCACCTAGTTCACCTAGTTGTGTTTGCGGGGGTTGAGCTCTGGCTCTTTGGTCCCGCCTCTCAACCGTCAATCAACAGGTGTAGAGATTCCTGAGCCTCTCGGGCTCTATCATATCTACACTTGAAACTGTGTATGGAGTCAGCCTCCATCACATCACTTCCTAATGCATTCCATTTGTCAACCACTCTGACACTAAAAAAGTTCTTTCTAATATCTCTGTGGCTCATTTGGGCACTCAGTTTCCACCTGTGTCCCCTTGTGCGTGTTCCCCTTGAGTTAAATAGACTGTCTTTATCTACCCTATCAATTCCCTTCAGAATCTTGAATGTGGTGATCATGTCCCCCCTAACTTTTCTGTCTTCCAGCGAAGTGAGGTTTAATTCCCGTAGTCTCTCCTCGTAGCTCATACTTCTCAGCTCGGGTACTAGTCTGGTGGCAAACCTTTGAACCTTTTCCAGTTTAGTCTTATCCTTGACTAGATATGGACTCCATGCTGGGGCTGCATACTCCAGGATTGGCCTGACATATGTGGTATACAAAGTTCTGAATGATTCTTTACACAAGTTTCTGAATGCCGTTCGTATGTTGGCTAGCCTGGCATATGCCGCTGATGTTATCCGCTTGATATGTGCTGCAGGAGACAGGTCTGGCGTGATATCAACCCCCAAGTCTTTTTCCTTCTCTGACTCCTAAAGAATTTCCTCTCCCAGATGATACCTTGTATCTGGCCTCCTGCTCCCAACACCTATCTTCATTACATTACATTTGGTTGGGTTAAACTCTAACAACCATTTGTTCGACCATTCTTTCAGCTTGTCTAGGTCTTCTTGAAGCCTCAAACAGTCCTCTTCTGTTTTAATCCTTCTCATAATTTTAGCATCGTCCGCAAACATTGAGAGAAATGAATCGATACCCTCCGGGAGATCATTTACATATATCAGAAACAAGATAGGACCGAGTACAGAGCCCTGTGGGACTCCACTGGTGACTTCACGCCAATCGGAGGTCTCACCCCTCACCGTAACTCTCTGCTTCCTATTGCTTAGATACTCCCTTATCCACTGGAGCACCTTACCAGCTACACCTGCCTGTCTCTCCAGCTTATGTGCCAGCCTGTGTGTGTGTGTGTGTGTGTGTGTACTCACCTAGTTGTACTCACCTAGTTGTGTTTGCGGGGGTTGAGCTCTGACTCTCTGGTCCCGCCTCTCAACCGTCAATCAACAGGTGTACAGATTCCTGAGCCTATCGGGCTCTGTCATATCTACACTTGAAACTGTGTATGGAGTCAGCCTCCACCACATCACTTCCTAATGCATTCCATTTGTCAACCACTCTGACACTAAAAAAGTTCTTTCTAATATCTCTGTGGCTCATTTGGGCACACAGTTTCCACCTGTGTCCCCTTGTGTTAAATAGACTGTCTTTATCTACCCTATCAATCCCCTTCAGAATCTTGAATGTGGTGATCATGTCCCCCCTAACTCTTCTGTGTGTGTGTGTGTGTGTGTGTGTGTGTGTGTGTGTGTGTGTGTGTGTGTGTGTGTGTGTGTGTGTGTGTGTGTGTATGTACTCGCCTATTTGTGCTTCCAGGGGTTGAGCTTTGGCTCTTTGGTCCCGCCTCTATACTGTCAATCAACTGGTGTACAGATTCCTGAGCCTACTGGGCTCTATCATATCTACATTTAAAACTGTGTATGGAGTCAGCCTCCACCACATCACTGCCTAATGTATTCCATCCGTTAACTGCTCTGACACTGAAAAAGATCCTTCTAATGTCTCTGTGGCTCATGTGGGTACTCAGTCTCCACCTGTGTCCCCTTGTTCGCGTCCCACCAGTGTTGAATAGTTTATCCCTATTTCCCCGGTCGATTCCACTGAGGATTTTGTAGGTTGTGATCATGTCTCCCCTTACTCTTCTGTCTTCCAGTGTCGTAAGGTGCATTTCCCGCAGTCTTTCCTCGTAACTCATGCCTCTTAGTTCTGGGTCTAGTCTAGTGGCATACCTTTGGACTTTTTCCAGCTTCGTCTTGTGCTTGACAAGGTACGGGCTCCATGCTGGGGCCGCATACTCCAGGATTGGTCTTGCATATGTGGTGTACAAGATTCTGAATGATTCCTTACACAGGTTCCTGAACGCTGTGTGTGTGTGTATATGTACTCACCTAGTTGTGTTTGCGGGGGTTGAGCTCTGGCTCTTTGGTCCCGCCTCTCAACCGTCAATCAACAGGTGTACAGACTTCTGAGCCTATTGGGCTCTATCATATCTACACTTGAAACTGTGTATGGAGTCAGCCTCCACCACATCACTTCCTAATGCATTCCATTTGTCAACCACTCTGACACTAAAAAGTTCTTTCTAATATCTCTGTGGCTCATTTGGGCGTTCAGTTTCCACCTGTGTCCCCTTGTGCGTGAGCCCCATGTGTTAAATAGCCTGTCTTTATCAACCATATCAATTCCCTTGAGAATCTTGAATGTAGTGATCATGTCCCCCTTAACTGTTCTGTCTTCCAGCGAAGTGACGTTCAATTCCCGCAGTCTCTCCTCGTAGCTCATACCTCTCAGCTCGGGTACTTGTCTGGTGGCAAATCTTTGAACCTTTTCCAGTTTAGTCTTATCCTTGACTAGATATGGACACCATGCTGGGCTGCATACTCCAGAATTGGCCTGACATATGTGGTATACAAAGTTCTGAATGATTCTTTACACAAATTTCTGAATGCCGTTCGTATGTTGGCCAGCCTGGCATATGCCGCTGATGTTATCCTCTTGATATGTGCTGCAGGAGACAGGTCTGGCGTGATATCAATCCCCAAGTCTTTTTCCTTCTCTGACTCCTGAAGGATTTCCTCTCCCAGATGATACCTTGTATTTGGCCTCTTGCTCCCTACACCTATCTTCATTACATTACATTTGGTTGGGTTGAACTCTAACAACCACTTGTTCGACCATTCCTACAGTTTGTCTAGGTCTTCTTGAAGCCTCAAACAATCCTCTTCTGTCTTAATCCTTCTCATAATTTTAGCATCGTCCGCAAACATTGAGAGAAATGAATCGATACCCTCCGGGAGATCATTTACATATATCAGAAACAAGATAGGACCGAGTACAGAGCCCTGTGGGACTCCACTGGTGACTTCACGCCAATCAGAGGTCTCACCCCTCACCGTAACTCTCTGCTTCCTATTGCTTAGGTACACCCTTATCCACTGGAGCACCTTACCAGCTACACCTGCCTGTCTCTCCAGCTTATGTACCAGCCTCTTATGCGGTACTGTGTCAAAAGCTTTCCGACAATCCAAGAAAATGCAGTCCGCCCTGCCCTCTCTTGCTTGCTTTGTTTGTGTCACCTGGTCATAGAATTCTATTAAGCCAGTCAGGCAAGATTTACCCTCCCTGAACCCATGTTGTCGATTTGTCACGAAGACCCTTCTCTCCAGATGTGCTACCAGGTTTTTTCTCACGATCTTCTCCATCACCTTGCATGGTATACATGTCAAGGATACTGGCCTGTAGTTCAGTGCCTCTTGCCTGTCGCCCTTTTTGTATATTGGGACCACATTTGCCGTCTTCCATATTTCTGGTAGGTCTCCCGTCTCCAGTGACATACTATACACTATGGAGAGTGGCAAGCAAAGTGCCTCTGCACACTCTTTCAGTACCAATGGCATATCCCATCTGGACCAACAGCCTTTCTAACATCCAGATCCACCAGGTGTCTCTTGACCTCCTCTCTCATAATTTCAAACTCTTCCAAGGCCGCCTGGTTTACGTCACTTTCTCCTAGCAAAATGACCTCACCTTGTTCTGTTGTGAAGACCTCTTGGAACCTCTTGTTGAGTTCATCACACACTTCTTTGTCATTCTCTGTATACCTGTCCTCGCCTGTTCTAAGTTTCACTACCTGTTCTTTCACTGTTGTTTTCCTTCTGATGTGACTTTGGAGTAGCTTTGGTTCGGTCTTGGCTTTGTTTGCTATATCATTTTCATAACTTTTCTCTGCTTCTCTTCTCACCCTGACATACTCATTCCTGGTTCTCTGGTATCTCTTTCTGCTTTCTGGTGTTCTGTTATTCCGGAAGTTCCTCCATGCCCTTTTGTTCAGCTCCTTTGCTTTCATACATTCCATATTAAACCACGGATTCTTCCTTTGCTTCTCTGTTTTTTCCTGTCGGGCTGGGACAAACCTGCTGACAGCCTCCTGACATTTTTGGGTGGCATAGTCGATCATGTCTTGTACAGACTTGGTTCCGAGTTCTGTGTCCCAATGTTTATCCCATAGGAATTTATTCATCTCCTCATAGTTCCCCTTTCGGTACGCCAGCCCTCTGTTTCCCAGTTTTTTTTGGGGGTGCTAATTCCTAGCTCAACCAGGTACCCAAAGCTCAATACACTATGATCACTCATTCCCAAGGGGGCTTCCAACTTAACTTCCCTTATATCCAACTAATTCAGGGTAAATATCAAATCAAGCAAGGCTGGTTCATCCCCTCCTCTCATTCTTGTCGGTCCCTTGACGTGTTTACTTCGAAAGGTTCTTGTTGCCACATCCAGCAGCTTAGCTCTCTGTGTCTGGGCCTCCATATGGACCTCTGTTCCCCCAATCTATCTTCCCATGGTTGAAGTCTCCCATGATTAGTAACCTGGATCTGTTCCTGCTAGCCACAGAAGCTGCTCTCTCTATTATATTGATGGTGGCCAAGTTGTTTCTATTATATTCCTGTCTGGGTCTTCTGACATTCGGTGGGGGGTTATATATGACTACTACTATAATTTTCTGTCCTCCAGTTGCTATGGTGCCTGATATGTAGTCACTGAAACCTTTACATTTCTGAATTACCATCTCTTCGAAACTCCAACCTTCTCTTAGTAGCAAAGCTGCACCACCTCCTCCTCTCCCTTCTCTCTCTTTCCTCACTACATAGTAGCCCTGTGGAAACACTGCGTTTGTTTTGGTTTTCGTTAGCTTTGTTTCTGTGAGTGCTATTATGTCTGGGTTTTCTACTAGTGCCCATTCTCAGAGTTCACTTGTTTTATCTGTAATCCCATCTATGTTAGTGTACATTGCCTTGAAGCTCACCTTCTTCAGTTCATTTTCTTATCCCTTTCTTGGCGAGCATTCTGCTGTTGTGGGAAGCTTTTCAGTGGGTGAGAAGATCTGTGAGGTGGTTTGCAGGGTCTCAGAGGAGTTTGGGGTGAGGGGTGGGGGTTTCAGGGAAGGGGGGACAGGTAGGGTGCGGGTTAAGGAGATAGGCGGGACATGGAGGATACGGGGTGAGGGGGGAGGAGGGATAGGGAGGGTTGACCTGACCACACACTAGAAGTTGAAGGGACGACGACGTTTCCATTTATTTTTCTTTCTCTTTCCTTTTCTTTCACTCTTCTCCCCTTTTTGTGTTCGTTGTCTTCTCCTACGCTTCCTTGCTATCCTCTTCTTATTCCTATTAATATCTCCTTCGGTGGTTATAATAGGAGCTGCCTCGTATGGGCCAATAGGCCCTCTGCATTTCTCATTATTACTACTATCCTCTACACCTTACTTTCCTCCTCAGCTCTCTCTTGCCTATTTATTGCCTGTCTCAACCTCCTCATCACAATCGACTTGAGAATGGTCCAGGACAGACCGAAACGTCGTCGTCCCTTCAACTTCTAGTGTGTTGTCTGGTCAACATACTTCACCCACGTTATTGTGACTCATCGCCTGCATAGGGAGGGTGTATGTGTGTGTGTGTGTGTGTGTGTGTGTGCGTATGTGTGTATGTGTGTGTGTGTGTGTGTGTGTGTGTGTGTGTACTCACCTAGTTGTACTCACCTAGTTGTGTTTGGGTGGTTGAGCTCTGGCTCTTTGGTCCCGCCTCTCAACCGTCAATCAACAAGTATACATATTCCTGAGGCTACTGGGCTCTAACATATCTGCATTTAAAACTGTGTATGGAGTCAGCCTCCACCACATCACTGCTTAATGCATTCCATCCGTTAACTACTCTGACACTGAAAAAGTTCCTTCTAATGTCTCTGTGGCTCATGTGGGTACTCAGTTTCCACCTGTGTCCCCTTGTTCGCGTCCCACCAGTGTTGAATAGTTCATCCTTGTTTACCCGGTCGATTCCTCTGAGGATTTTGTAGGTTGTGATCATGTCTCCCCTTACTCTTCTGTCTTCCAGTGTCGTAAGGTGCATTTCCCGCAGCCTTTCCTCGTAACTCATGCCTCTTATTTCTGGGACTAGTCTAGTGGCATACCTTTGGACTTTTTCCATCATCGTCTTGTCCTTGACAAGGTACGGGCTCCATGCTGGGGCCGCATACTCCAGGATTGGTCTAACATATGTGGTGTACAAGATTCTGAATGATTCCTTACACAGGTTCCTGAACGCTGTTCTGATGTTAGCCAGCCTCGCATATGCTGCAGACGTTATTCTTTTTATGTGGGCTTCAGGAGACAGGTTTGGTGTGATATCAACTCCTAGATCTTTCTCTCTGTTCGTTTCATTAAGTGCTTCACCTATTATTCTGTATCCTGTGTCTGGCCTCCTATTTCCACTGCCTAGTTTCATTACTTTGCATTTACTCGGGTTGAACTTCAACAGCCATTTGTTGGACCATTCACTCAGTCTGTCTAGGTCATTTTGTATTCTGTCTAGGTTACTATCGTCCTCAGTTTCAATCCTCCTCATAATTTTTGCATCATCTGCAAACATTGAGAGAAACGATTCTATACCCTCTGGGAGATCATTTACATATATCAGAAACAGTATAGGTCCAAGGACTGACCCCTGCGGGACTCCGCTCGTAACGTCTCGCCAATCTGAGACCTCACCCCGTACACTGACTCGTTGTCTCCTGTTGCTTAGGTACTCCTGTATCCAACAGAGTACCTTCCCTTTCACTCCAGCCTGCATCTCCAGCTTTTTCACTAGCCTCTTGTGTGGCACTGTATCAAAGGCTTTCTGACAATCCAAAAATATGCAGTCTGTCCACCCTTCTCTTTCTTGCCTTATTTTTGTTGCCTGGTCGTAGAATTCAAGTAACCCTGTGAGGCAGGACCTGCCATCCCTGAATCCATGTTGATGCTGTGTTACAAAGTTCTTTCGCTCCAGATGCTCCACTAGCTTTCTTCGCACAATCTTCTCCATGAGCTTGCATGGTATGCAGGTTAGGGACACTGGCCTGTAATTCAGTGCCTCCTGTCTATCTCCTTTCTTGTATATCGGGACTACGTTAGCTGCTTTCCAAATTTCTGGCAGTCCCCCTGTTGCCAGTGATTTGTTATACACTATGGAGAGTGGTAGGCACAGTTCTTCTACTCCTTCCTTTAGTATCCAAGAGGAGATTCTATCTGGGCCTATAGCCTTTGTCATATCCAACTCTAGTAAACACTTCCTTACTTCCCCGCTGGTAATCTCAAACTCTTCCAGTGGTTCCTGGTTAGCTATTCCCTCTTTTATCTCTGGGATTTCTCCTTGCTCTAAGGTGAAGACCTCTTGGAACTTCTTATTCAGTTCCTCACACACTTCCTTGTCGTTTGTAGTGAATCCTTCTGCCCCTATCCTTAATTTCATAATCTGTTCCTTTACTGTTGTTTTTCTCCTGATGTGGCTATGCAGCAATTTAGGCTGAGTCTTTGCCTTGCTTGCAATGTCATTTTCGTATTGTCTCTCTGCCTCTCTTCTCATCCTGACATATTCATTCCTGGCATTCTGGTATCTCTCTCTGCTCTCCAGTGTCCTGTTATTCCTATTGTTTCTCGATGCCCTTTTACTTTGCTGCTTAGCTAGCCTACATCTCTGATTAAACCATGGGTTTCTCATCTTCATTTCACTGTTTTCCTTTTGGGCTGGGACAAACTGGTTTGCTGCGTCCTTGCATTTTTGCGTGATGTAGTCCATCATATATTGGGCCGTCTTTTCCCTGAGCTCTGTTTCCCATGCTACATCTGTTAGGAATTTTCTTATCTCCTCATAGTTTCCCTTTCGGTATGCTAACCTTTTGGTTTCGGTATCCCTCCTCGAGTTCAATAACCCTTCTTCAATCAGGTACTCAAACACCAATACACTGTGGTCGCTCATTCCTACTGGGGCCTCAAAACCGATTTCTCTTATGTCGGAGTCGTTCAGGGTGAAGACCAGGTCGAGTCTCGCTGGTTCGTCATTCCTCTCATCCTTGTGGGTTCTCTGACATGCTGGGTTAAGAAGTTTCTAGTCACCACCTCCAGTAGTTTGGCTCTCCACGTATCCTCGCCTCCATGCGGTTCCTTGTTCTCCCATTCAATCCTTCCGTGATTGAAGTCCCCCATGATGAGCAGGTGGGATCTATTTTTACAGGCAGCAGAGGCTGCCCTCTCAATTATAGTGTTAACTGCCATGTTGCTGTTGTCATACTCTTGACTGGGTCTTCTGTCATTTGGTGGAGGGTTGTATATTACTGCTACTACTATCCTTGGTCCTCCCATTGTCATGGTGCCTGCTATGTAGTCTCTGAAACCCTCAAAGCCCGGGATAGCTATCTCCTTAAAATTCCATTCCTTTCTCATGAGTAGGGCCATTCCGCCTCCTCGCCTACCTTCCCTCTCTTTCCTTATTACTGTGTACTCCTGGGGAAACACGGCATTCGTTATGATTGTGTGTGTGTGTGTGTGTGTGTGTGTGTGTGTGTGTGTGTGTGTGTGTGTGTGTGTGTGTGTACTCGCCTAGTTGTACTCACCTAGTTGTGCTTGCGGGGGTTGAGCTCTGGCTCTTTGGACCCGCCTCTCAACCGTCAATCTACAGGTGTACAGATTCCTGAGCCTATTGGGCTCTATCATATCTACACCTGAAACTCTGTATGGAGTCAGCCTCCACCACATCACTTCCTAATGCATTCCATTTGTCAACCACTCTGACACTAAAAAAGTTTTTTCTAATATCTCTGTGGCTCATTTGGGCACTCAGTTTCCACCTGTGTCCCCTTGTGCGTGTTCCCCCTGTGTTAAATAGACTGTCTTTATCTACCCTATCAATTCCCTTCAGAATCTTGAATGTGGTGATCATGTCCCCCCTAACTCTTCTGTCTTCCAGCGAAGTGAGGTTTAATTCCCGTATTCTCTCCTCGTAGCTCATACCTCTCAGCTCGGGTACTAGTCTGGTGGCAAACCTTTGAACCTTTTCCAGTTTAGTCTTATGCTTGACTAGATATGGACTCCATGCTGGGGCTGCATACTCCAGGATTGGCCTGACATATGTGGTATACAAAGTTCTGAATGATTCTTTACACAAGTTTCTGAATGCCGTTCGTATGTTGGCCAGCCTGGCATATGCCGCTGATGTTATCCGCTTGATATGTGCTGCAGGAGACAGGTCTGGCGTGATATCAACCCCCAAGTCTTTTTCCTTCTCTGACTCCTGAAGAATTTCCTCTCCCAGATGATAACTTGTATCTGGTCTCCTGCTCCCTACACCTATCTTCATTACATTACATTTGGTTGGGTTAAACTCTAACAAACATTTGTTCGACCATTCCTTCAACTTGTCTAGGTCTTCTTGAAGCCTCAAACAGTCCTCTTCTGTTTTAATCCTTCTCATAATTTTGGCATCGTCCGCAAACATTGAGAGAAATAAATCGATACCCTCCGGGAGATCATTTACATATATCAGAAACAAGATAGGACCGAGTACAGAGCCCTGTGGGACTCCACTGGTGACTTCACGCCAATCGGAGGTCTCACCCCTCACCGTAACTCTCTGCTTCCTATTGCTTAGATACTCCCTTATCCACTGGATCACCTTAACTGCTACACCTGCCTGTCTCTCCAGCTTATGTACCAGCCTCTTATGCGGTACTGTGTGTGTGTGTGTGTGTGTGTGTGTGTGTGTGTGTGTGTGTGTGTGTGTGTGTGTGTGTGTGTGTGTGTGTGTGTGTGTGTGTGTGTGTGTGTGGTGAAGAAGGCTGGGAGAGGTGTGTGTGTGTGTCGGTGAAGAAGGCTGGGAGAGGTATGAGTGTGTGTGTGTGTACTCACCTAGTTGTACTCACCTAGTTGTGTCTGCAGGATCGAGCATTGACTCTTGGATCCCTCCTTTCGAGTATCGGTTGTTTACAGCAATGACTCCTGTCCCGTTTCCCTATCATACCTGGTTTTATAATTATGAATAGTATTTGCTTCCACAACCTGTTCCTGAAGTGCATTCCATTTTCCCACTACTCTCACGCTAAAAGAAAACTTCCTAACATCTCTGTGACTTATCTGAGTTTCAAGCTTCCATCCATGTCCCCTCGTTCTGTTACTATTCCGTGTGAACATTTCGTCTATGTCCACTCTGTCAATCCCTCTGAGTATTTTATACGTTCCTATCATGTCCCCCCTCTCCCTTCTTCTTTCTAGAGTCGTAAGGCACAGTTCCCTCAGGCGCTCCTCATACCCCATCCCTCGTAGCTCTGGGACGAGTCTCGTTGCAAACCTCTGAACCTTTTCCAGTTTCATTATATGCTTCTTCACATGGGGACTCCATGATGAGGCGGCATACTCTAAGACTGGCCTCACGTAGGCAGTGTAAAGCGCCCTAAATGCCTCCTTACTTAGGTTTCTGAATGATCTTCTATCTTTTGCCAGTGTAGAGTACGCTGCTGTCGTTATCCTATTTATATGTGCCTCAGGAGATAGATTAGGTGTTACGTCCACACCCAGGTCTCTTTCGCGCGTCGTCACAGGTAGGCTGTTCCCCTTCATTGTGTACTGTCCCTTTGGTCTCCTATCTCCTAGCCCCATTTCCATAACTTTACATTTGCTCGTGTTGAATTCCAGTAGTCATTTCTCTGACCATCTCTGCAACCTGTCCAGGTCCTCTTGGAGGTTCCTGCAATCCTCATCTGTCACAACCCTTCTCATCAACTTTGCGTCATCCGCAAACATCGACATGTAGGACTCTACGCCTGTAAACATGTCGTTAACATATACAAGAAATAGAATTGGTCCCAGCTCCGATCCTTGTGGTACTCCACTTGTTACTGTTCGCCAGTCCGGCTTCTCGACCCTTACCGTAACTCTTTGGCTCCTTCCTGTTAGGTAGTTCCTTATCCATACTAGGACCTTTCCCCCCCCCCCCCCGCCTGCCTCTCGAGCTTGAACAGCAGTCTAATGTGCGGTACTGTATCAAAGGCTTTTTGGCAGTCCAGAAATATGCAGTCTGCCCAACCATCTCTGTCCTGTCTTATCCTCATTATTTTATCATAGAATTCCAGAAGGTTTGTTAGGCACGATTTCCCTGTCTAGAACCCATGTTGATGTTTGTTCACAAACCTAATGTTCTCCAGGTGTGCAATCAGTCGTAGCCTAATTATTCTTTCCAGTATTTTACAGGGGATGCTTGTCAGTGATACAGGTCTATAGTTAAGTGCCTCCTCCTTATGGCCTTTCTTGAACATCGGCACGATATTTGCCTTCTTCCAGCAACTGGGCAATTCTCCCAACATAAGTGACTCATTAAAGATCATTGCCAGAGGCACGCTGAGGGCCTGCGCTGCTTCTTTTAGTATCCACGGTGATACTTTGTCTGGTCCAACTGCTTTAGTTGCATCTAGAGTTTTCAACTGTTCCATTACCTCCTCTGCTGTCACCTCTATATCTGATAGTCTTTCATCTAGGGTAACCCCTTCCAACAATGGGAGCTGCTCAGGCTCGGTAGTGAACACTCCATGGAAAATGGCATTCAGTGACTCGCAGATTTCCTTGTCACTTTCAGTATATGCCCCCTCTGTCGTCCTTAGTCTTTTCTTTTCACTTGGTCGTTCACGGACATTTTTCTTCTTATATGACTGTGTAGTAAATTAGGTTGTTTTTTCGCTTTAATTGCAATATCGTTCTCATAGTCCTTTTCCGATGTTCGTCTCATGTTAATGTAATCGTTCCTAGCTCTGTTGTATCTGATCCTGTTGTCCTCTGTCCTTTGTCTTCTGTACTTCCACCACTCCCGCCTGCTGGCCATTTTTGCTTCCTGACACTGTCTATTAACCATGGGTTATTATATTCCTTCTTATTTTTTCCCTTTACTCTTGGTATAAATCTCTCTTCGGCCTCCTGGCATTTCTGTATGACTAGGTCCATCATATCTTGGACTGTTTTTCCTCTAATTTCTTCCTCCCACTGCACTTCACCCAGATAGTCCCTTATCCTCTTATAGTCCCCTTTCCTGTAGTCAACTCTCCTTTCCCAGATCTCTTGTCCCATGGTCATAAGTTTGAATTCCACCATGTAGTCAAAGACTAGGACACAATGGTAACTGGCCCCTAGAGGTATTTCATGCTCTAAATTCTCGATATCTTCTACGTTCTGGGTGAAAATCAGGTCTAATAGGCTCGGTGCATCTCCTCCTCTTTCCCTTGTATCTTCCTTCACATGTTGTGTTAGGAAATTCCTATCAATAACATCTACTAATTTTGCTCCCCACGTTTCGTCCCCTCCATGGGGATTCCTTGATTTCCAATTTATCTCTCCATGATTTAGGTCCCCCATGATCAGCAGCTTTGCTCTCATTCTGTGGGCTAGTGTTGCTGCCTTCTGCAGTTCATCTATACATGCCTTGTTGTTGTCAGCATACTCCTGCCTGGGTCTTCTACTGTTTGGTGGGGGATTGTAGATTACCAAGATCACAATCTTCCTCCCATCTACTGTCAGCGTTCCATGTATGAAGCTTGTGCACTCATTGGTAACCCGATTTCCCAGGTCTTTAAACTTCCATTTCCGCTTTATTAGGAGTGCAACTCCCCCTCCCTGTCTCTGTGTCATCTCTTTTTGCATCACCTGGTACACTTCAGGAAAAATTGCATCTGAGATCATGCCATTAATTTTAGTTTCCACAATTGCAACTATGTCAGGATCTGCTTCATTCACTCTTTCTTTTATCTCTTCTGCTTTATTAGATACCCCATCAGCATTGGTGTACCAAACCATGAGATTCTTCATGGAAAATCTTGTGTGTGTGTGTGTACTCACCTAGTTGTACTCACCTAGTTGTGCTTGCGGGGGTTTAGCTCTGGCTCTTTGGTCCCGCCTCTTAACTGTCAATCAACAGGTGTACAGGTTCCTGAGCCTATTGGGCTCTATCATATCTACACTTGAAACTGTGTATGGAGTCAGCCTCCACCACATCACTTCCTAATGCATTCCATTTGTCAACCACTCTGACACTAAAAAAGTTCTTTCTAATATCTCTGTGGCTCATTTGGGCACTCAGTTTCCACCTGTGTCTCCTAGTGCGTGTGCCCCTTGTGTTAAACAGCCTGTCTTTATCTACCCTGTCGATTCCCTTGAGGATCTTGAATGTGGTGATCATGTCCACCCTAAGTCTTCTGTCTTCCAACGAAGTGAGGTTTAATTCCCGTAGTCTCTCCTCGTAGCTCGTACCTCTCAGCTCGGGTACTAGTCTGGTGGCAAACCTTTGAACCTTTTCCATTTTAGTCTTATGCTTGACTAGATATAGACTCCATGCTGGTGCCGCATACTCCAGGATTGGTCTGACATATGTGGTATATAACGTTCTGAAAGATTCCTTACACTAGTTTCTAAAGGCCGTTCTTATGTTAGCCAACCTGGCATATGCTGCTGCTGTTATCCTCTTGATATGAGCTTCCGGGGACAGGTCTGGCGTGATATCAACCTCCAGGTCTTTCTCTCTCTCGGACTTGTGAATCTTGTAAGGCAAGATTTACCCTCCCTGAACCCATGTTGATGGGTTGTCACGAAGTCTCTTCTCTCCAGATGTGTTACTAGTTTTTTTCTCACAATCTTCTCCATCACCTTGCATTGTATACAAGTTAAGGACACTGGCCTGTAGTTTAGTGCCTCTTGTCTGTCACCCTTTTTGTATATTGGTACTATATTAGCAGTCTTCCATATTTCTGGTAGGTCCCCCGTTTCCAGTGACCTACTATACACTATGGAGAGTGGTAGGCAAAGTACTCCTGCACACTCTTTCAATACCCATGGCGAGATTCCATCCGGCCCAACAGCTTTTCTCACATCCAGCTCCAATAGGAGCTTCTTGACCTCATCTCTTGTAATTTCGAACCTATCCAAGGTCACCTGGTTTGCTGCCACCTCTTCTAGCGCCGCGACATCTCCCTCTTCTATTGTAAAGACTCCTGGAACCTTTTGTTGAGTTCTTCACACACCTCTTTGTCATTCTCTGTGTACCTGTCCTCGCTCACCCTAAGTTTCATCACCTGTTCCTTCACTGTTGTCTTCCTCCTGATGTGACTGTGTAGTAGCTTTGGTTCGGTCTTGGCTTTATTAGCTATATCATTTTCATACCTTTTCTCAGCTGCTCTTCTCACACTAACATACTCGTTCCTGGTTCTCTGGTATCTCTCTCTACTTTCTGGTGTTCTGTTATTACGGAATGCCCAATGCTCCATGCCCTTTTGTTCAGCTCCTTTGCTTTCATACATTCCTTATTAAACCATGGATTCTTCCTTTGCTTCTCTGTTTTTTCCTGTCGGGCTGGGACAAACCTGCTTACAGCCTTCTGACATTTTTGGGTGACATAGTCCATCATGTCTTGTACTGTGGGACATTTGGGGCTTGACTCTATTTATTTAAATATTAATGTAATGAAATTCTATTACGAAGGACCACCCGCTTTTATAGTAAAGAGGGAAACTAAGAAAATAAGATCATTAGAAAATTCCTAGATGAACCAGTAACTATGGATAAAATACTAGAGAATATGATCACTTATATAATTAATGGGCTGTATAATTAACTGAATCAAAGCCTCAAACACCTACATTGGGGGGTTATTACTGGAACTCAATATGACCAGGAACTAGTGTGGTTCGTTCACCAGTCCAGTATGTAATAATCTAATCCTATGACCATTTATAGAATTATTATCTTTATCACCAATAAGAACATAGATTATGAACATGAGAATGATAATTATAATAAACACATGCCAATCCAAAGAAACAGTGTTCTGCATGTAAAGGAATACAGATAATAGAATTCAAGGAATACGGAAAGAGTCTTAGCTTGAAGACGATTTCCAAGAAGTTGGTTACGACTCATCCTCAGATTCTCCTGGACTCGTCATGGAACACTGGGAGATGATTAACACGGGAAATGACAGCTCGGAGAATTCTTCACACACGCTGTAAATCAAATTATATTCAGTAGCAACAGATAAAGCTGCTAGACATCTATGTTCAAGAAATTTAGATTAAATAATGAAGGTAAATAATAACCTGTGGTTTTTTATTGTCGCTCTGCGTCACGACAAGCTACCCAGCTATAACCCCCACCTAGATGATGCATCAAATAAGGATAAAGGTACTTAGCTAATATGGGCACTGTGTAAGTTAAGGCTTGCCGAAGTTCGCGTTCTAGGTTCAGGCTTCGTAATAACGAACACGTGGTGTCTAGCCTAGCCTAGATGCTGACGCGTTTCACTGGCCGGTCACGTTGAAATACACGGAACTAAATTTAACAGGTTCTGGCCGAATGTCAAATTAAATCTCTTGACAATTCAACTCGTTGTGTAAAGTGACACTGACACCAGCAAAGTTATTGTCTGCAAAGGTTCTTCACACCTCACAGTGGCGACTTTCTTCTGGAGCTCTTGGTGGCGTCTACCCTGGTGGCTGGGGTAATGGCGTCTCTCTCTGAGCGCGTCGCCTCGTGTACTCGCGTCTCCTCTGCCCCGCTCCGCGTCCATGCGTTTGCTACACAAATTATTTATTACGGATATTATCATTTCTCGCAGTTGTGATTGAAATGCTCGGATAAGGACGGGTTCATTATTCAGAGGAGTTAAATATTATTATTTGCCCGTTTTACGATGGTAAACGAGCAATGGAGATGAATTAAAGTCTCTCCAGGGCATTCACGCGTGACGTTAAATTTATTACTAGATAACAGTTATAACTATAAACGCTCTATTTGGCATTAGTTGGGGATCAGTTTATCTGTAATTAATTATCACACAGAACACCGTTGTTTTATAGAGAATCAAATTCAATTCTCAGACACACTGGATATAATTGTATTTATTAAAATGGAATCTGATGCAATACTGGCGTCTGGTGACGTAAGAATTCTAGCCTTATTGCACAGATGTAATTATTAGTACATGTGAACTCTACGTTTGGTTAATTTTAATTACTACAATGATTAGTAGAATTAGTAATAATTAATGAGAATACAACAGTGTTGTATTTAGTGTTGGAAACTTCCAACATAACTCCGGGGGAAGGATTCTAGGGTCGCAGTATAATGTGGAGTACTGACACACCCATCCCGAAGTTGGTATTAATATTAGTATATTAGTATGTTAGTATGTTAGTACACACATAACGAATGTCCCGTATTTGTCAGGTTAAATGGAACATGTTATTATGAATTACTTATAGCCTATACAACAATTAGGAATTTAAATCAAACAATTCAAATAACTGAGAATCTACTGTGATGAGAATGTCTTGGGTCATAGTGACTTGTAATGGTTTGTTACTTGACACCACACCACAGTATCATCATGGTTGCTTAAATTGGATGTAAAGTTATTTGCTCTTAGTTAAGAACTATAATAGGCTTGTAGTTTCCTTTTGCGTTGTTGAACAGCAGCTCTAGTGGAAACATGTATTAAATATTGAAACATTAAATGATTAAGTTATCGGTAATCAGGAACCCTCTAAAGCTCACAATAAATTCAACAACTAGGGTCGCAGTGACATGTAATGGTGTATTATGTAGCTGCTGAATCGTAGGCAAACTCAGAATAAGTTCCTAAGAACTGATAACACTATGGTATAATTATACAGTAAAGTATTATTGGGTCATTTAAGATCAAGGAGACTATGACACTACAGTAAGGTCACAGTCTAGGGTCGCTGTGACTTGTAACTATTGAGTTACTAGACAATAACATCACGCAGCATCACGATCACCCCAAATTCAAATGAGGAAATTGAATTTAATGTGCACTGCCGTGCAGTAGTCATTCTGACTGATGGTACAACTAATTTGCTAACTAGCTAAAATAATGGAAAAGTAGAGAACTGAAAAGTTTATTCATTAAAATCAAGGAAAATTCTGAGTCGACAGTGAGATTAGCAGCCTAGTCATTCTGACTTATGAGCTAATTGAATGGCAGCTCATAGGCTTGACACTGTAAACTTGTTAATACGAAATCAACCTTTACATGAAATTGAGTTTATTAAATCAGTCTCTATAAGTATAGTCAACTGCAAATAATGGTGAGTACAGATTAGGCTAGTACTCAGTTGACACTAACTAAAGTCCCTAAACCTACCTAAATAAATGGTTTGAATTTCTAACTTACCTAAGTAAGGGACTAAGCTAACTGTGAGCAAAAATGTACTCGAATTAACATTGGGAGCTATATTGAGCTCGGTAAGCATGTTAACAAGGTGAGTTATAGTAAACTCGTCAACAATGTTGACAGGGTGAGCTACAGTGAGCTCGATAACAGTGTTAACAGGGTGAGTTATATTGAACTCGTCAACAGTGTTGACAGGGTGAGCTGCAGTGAGCTCGTTAACAGTGTTAACAGGGTGAGTTACATTGAACTCGTCAACAGTGTTGACAGGGTGAGCTCGTTAACAGGGTGAGTTATATTGAACTTGTCGACAGGGTGAGCTACAGTGAGCTCGTTAACAGGGTGAGTTATATTGAACTCGTCAACAGTGTTGACAGGGTGAGCTACAGTGAGCTCGTTAACAGTGTTAACAGGGTGAGTTATATTAAACTCGTCAACAGTGTTGACAGGGTGAGCTGCAGTGAGCTCGTTAACAGAGTTAACAGGGTGAGTTATACTGAACTCGTCAACAGTGTTGACAGGGTGAGCTACAGTGAGCTCGTTAACAGTGTTAACAGGGTGAGTTATATTGAACTCGTCAACAGTGTTGACAGGGTGAGCTACAGTGAGCTCGTTAACAGTGTTAACAGGGTGAGTTATATTGAACTCGTCAACAGTGTTGACAGGGTGAGCTGCAGTGAGTTCGTTAACAGAGTTAACAGGGTGAGTCATATTGAACTCGTCAACAGTGTTGACAGGGTGAGCTACAGTGAGCTCGTTAACAATGTTAACAGGGTAAGCTCGAATTAACGAGATAGAGTATTGCATCATTCAATTATCATGGCGAGCAGTGCTCGTGGCATGGGGAACATTAAAGCGTTCAATTGTCATGGCGAGCAATATTAAGCTCGTATGCGCATGGGGAACAATAAGCACTCAATTGTTACGTTAATTCTAAGGTGAGCTATATTAAGCTCATGAAGCATGTTAATTAACAATGCTGATGTTTAACGATAATGCATTAAACAAAGAGAAACCTAAGATTGCTGGAAATTAAATTACTGCTACGATTAATCCTATTCAAGATAATTTGTAACATTTTCCCAACCTAAACGTTTCACGGGTTATTAGTTCTCTGTAAATTCACTTACGTATTGGTAAGTTTGCAAGTTTGTTCGTGCTGCGCTCCTACACTAATTAAGCAGAAACGAAAGAAAAACAACTCAAACAAATTGATGCAAGTATTTATCACATGGTATGGTATTAAGAAAACATGGTATTAAGAAGGTTTTCTTGGCAAACCTTTAAGCGCAAGTATAGTGGACCAGTGGTCCTAGTGAATTTATAATTACAGAAGTTGCTTGATGACTTCATAGTATTACTAAATTCAGGAAATGCCAGTGGCATTGAGTGCTAGATTCTCTAGCCTAACATTATCAATTACCTAGGGAGTACTAGATTCTCTAGCCCAACATTACAATTTACCTAGGAAGACTGAGTGTGGTCAATTACTACTTGTCGAGAATAATTCTAGGTCTGCAGTGAATTCAATGGCTTGGTCGCTGTGACTTGTACTTGTTTGAGTACGGACCATTGGTTTTCACTGAGAGCTATGAAACATCTCGGCGAGTACCAATTGCACTACATTCAATCTGAGTTTATTACTCAGCTGTATTTCTCCCTTTAGCTTGCTGCTGGAGAATTGATTTACTGCTGATTAATTTATTATTGATGGCTGGCTTAGGCTTGTTCACATTCAGAACTTTACCAGTAAGTAAGTAGCCACCTGCAGATTGGAGCATATTCATGCCCAATCGTTTAACATGTCCAGTTATGAACTGGTAATAGTAGTCGGCTCCTACTAGTACATCTACATTGTTAAGGCGGTCAGACGTTAACTTGTCAGCCAAATTAATTTCACGTTCCTGCAGGAAGTGGGCTGTGTACCCCAGACCCTTAATGTTTAAGTCTAGAGGTATTTGATCTACAACAATGGCTTGGACAGCCTTGGCATGACTACCTAGTCGTACAAGCGGTTGAACTACTGAGTATTCATGGGTTCCTCGATTTATCATGAACCCTGACAAGTTTAATTTTACCTGTCCTATTGGTTGTAAATTAAGTGCCTCTGCTGCCCTTTTGAGTAATGAAAGTTCTCTGGGAACCTTGGTCAAATAGTCCACGTGTGGTGATCTTGGCTCCTCTGTTCTTCACTTGAAGTTGGGCAGTAGGCAAAGCAGCATCCACTTGAGATGCTTGTGAAGTTACGCTGTACACATCTCGCACCTTGCAGCACTGTACTGGTGTAGATTCTCTACGTCCTATTCTAGGATTGACATAATTTGTCCTAACTAATTTGCACAGTGCAGCATGATGCTTGCCCTCTCTACACCTATTGCAGGTGTTCAGTGGGGTTTCACAGCTATTAACATTATGTGATTTGAGACACCTAGTACATTTGTGTAACTGTTTGAGTCGTCTGACTCTTGTGTCTCTATTAGGATAATTGGTACATTTGTACAGAGAATGTTTTTGATTGCAAAACAAGCACATTTCCCATCCTACAGTTCGTTTAGGGGTTACCGGTTTAGGTAAAACAGTACTTGTAGGTTGTGATGGTTTGGTGGCTTGCATTTGCTTGTTATTTATTCTCTTGTGAGTACTTGGTGTACTCTGGGGAACCATTAATAGGCTCTTGGGAGTGCTCTTTGGACTATTAGGTCTCTTAGGAGCACCTGTGGGGCTCTTAGGCCTCACTGATGAATCAGTGTTTGACTGATTGTTGTTACATTGATTATTAGCACCTTGGTTACCTAGTGACAGTGTCACTTTAGGAGTTTCAGGTAAGGAAACTGATGTAGGTACAGTTTTGGTGCATTCAGATTTAGTATTAATTGTCTGGTCTGCTGTATGATTGCTCATATTGCGCAAACCTGTAAATATATCCTGCATTGACAGGGTATTACCATTCTGGTATACATATAATTTATTAAGTGTGTCACCAGACAATTTTCTCTGGATGATAATTTTAGTCATCCACTCAATAGTTGGGTGATCCACCTCTTTACTGAAAGAATTCATCAGTGACTCAAGCTGAAAACTAAAGGCTTGTAAAGAGTCAACTGATTGTTCTGGTGAAGATAAATTTAATAATTGGTGCACAAGGTTTATAATAGTCTACTCATTGTTAGCACTTACTTTAGAAGGCTGTTGTGAGCAATTGTGACCATTACTTGTGTTGCTTAAGGCTTCTTGCTTAGCCTCAGCTTTGATTACAGCTTCGACTGCTGCTGCAGCATTAGCTTTATCATTTTCTGGTTTAGATTCACTGATTATTGCAGCTTCACTTGTTTCATCTGCAGCTTCACTTGTTTCTCTGGGTCCTTGTGATAAGCTAGTTAATTCAGTAGCCTTATGTATTGAACTTATAGAATCCAGGGAACATGGAGAAGAGTTGTCTGAAAATTGGTCAGACTCTGTAAACAAGTCATCACATGAAGCTGTATTAGATGAGAGGTTAGAAAATGAAGGTTGAACTTCAGTTGTGGATCCTGTGTAGTGATCAGTATTGATTAGAGGATTCTCCTCATCTTGAGGTAGCTCAAATATTTCATCTGAGCTGAGTGTTGGCTCGGGTGTAGGTCTATTAATGATCTGTTCTATCCACTCGGGAATATCTTGTCTCGCAAGCACCTCCTTATATCGGTCTAACCTGGTTTGAACGTTATGTTCATAGTTATCAAGATCAGATTTTGTCAGACATAAGTGGTCTGAGACAGTATGACCGACGTGGAGTAAATTCCTGTGGGACTCGATTACAGTCTTTATAGTATCATAATTATGGTTAGCGTTCCTTATGGAAGTTGCTAGTCTGTAGACGTCACCTGGGTCAGTTTCTACACAGTGATGACATCTGATAAGCAGTTCTCCTAGGCGAATTTGAAGAGTTCTCAAGAATCTTGCATTCCTTTCTAGAGGATTCATTCTTGCAGTAAATTGAGCCTGATAGGGCTTATGTAGCTATTTGTATAGCTATGGTGTCTGCTCCTTGATGTAGAGCAGGTATAATTAAAGACAGCCTGATATTTTATTGAGGCTGATTGTAATTTACCTCATTTAGAGGTTAGCTACCTACCTAATAATAAGCAACTAAGATTTGAGTGGTACCTTGGTCTCACTACAGGTGTTCCTCAGCTTAGCTCTTCAAAATCAGCTTCGGATGGGTAGCGGACTTACAGTAACACTCAAAGACATACATAGAAATATGTAATAAAATATAATTACACAATAAATGGTTAATCCCACCCTTGATAGGGTCAGCACAAAAATGAATAATATATGTGTCACTAACTAGCTCAAGCCTAGTCGTGAGAATTTCTACTTAAGAAACTACAACTTTATTTAGTCTGTGCTTGTGCCAAATTCAACACAATCACAGCCTAAATTGCTACCTAATAAAGGTTGGCAAAGATTATATTGTGGTGCAATAATGTGCAAATAATTGTGCTGTGTTTTTGAGTTTTTTGGATTTTATAGTTTATATACACTTGTATAATTATGTGTATAAGAAATTAAATGAACACAAGAGAATTAATTGTGTTTGGCAAGTATTCTACTGCAGTAAATATTATCTAACTCCTGAATGTACTCCTAATTGTGGAATAAAATGTTATCAGGGTTAGTAATGATTAACTAGTATGAGATCAGTAATTTATATTAGTATACTGGATCCCTAAATGTTAATGATCCACTGACTTGAGTGAATCAGTAACTATAACATGGATTCAGGCTATAATGGACAGTCTGCTGACAGCCATATATTGAAACATTTGTATAGCCCAAATGGTTAACACATAATTGGTGTTAGTGATTAATATAAAGTTATGAGCTATTGCTCCTGGTGACCTAAAGATTCTTACTTCAGTATGAAGTGGAGGCCTAAGTGTTGTGGGCAATAAACTGTGTCCCACGAGTGCTACCTTATACATAAGGTATAAGTAGCACTGAATTGGTGTGACTTAGGCTAACCTATGTGTTACGTTGTTAGTAGACACAAGTAATTAAAATGGTTAGTCTTGATCACATCACACAAGGATTAGTTATTACTAATTAGTATTTGTAATTATAATTTATGTTTATCCGGTTTGAAGGACCATAATGTGGGACATTTGGGGCTTGACTCTATTTATTTAAATATTAATGTAATGAAATTCTATTACGAAGGACCACCCGCTTGTATAGTAAAGAGGGAAACTAAGAAAATAAGATCATTAGAAAATTCCTAGATGAACCAGTAACTATGGATAAAATACTAGAGAATATGATCACTTGTATAATTAATGGGCTGTATAATTAACTGAATCAAAGCCTCAAACACCTACATTGGGGGGTTATTACTGGAACTCAATATGTCCAGGAACTAGTGTGGTTCGTTCACCAGTCCAGTATGTAATAATCTAATCCTATGACCATTTATAGAATCATTATCTTTATCACCAATAAGAACATAGATTATGAACATGAGAATGATAATTATAATAAACACATGTCAATCCAAAGAAACAGTGTTCTGCATGTAAAGGAATACAGATAATAGAATTCAAGGAATACGGAAACCCAGCAAACAATTTTAGGTTGCCACAACATATCTGGAAAGTATTTGAAAGTATTGGAAACGTTTGTTTTATCGTATCAGATACGATATTGTGTGTGGACTTAAATAGGTTTCCAAAACTTATAACCAAGACATATGTATCTATCACTAATTTGAGATGTTGTGGCAACTTTACACTCCTAACATGAGTCATTCATAAACCATTCATACACCAATATGAATCTCTTATGAAAGGTTTGAGCCAATAATCTGAACCATTTTCACATCTTTGTGTTTAAAGTTAAGTTTCTTGAAATTAAATTATATTTTATATTATATTATTTTTATTATATTTTATATTATATTATTATTTTCAATTTAAATATTAAAACCAATTTAAGGGTAAAAAAAATCTAATAATTTATATTTCTTTTATTATTTACTAACAATTATAATTATTTACTAACGGAGAGAGGGGAGGCTGGACGGCGGAGAGTGGCGGCTGTGGCGGACAGTGGCGGCGGTGGCGGATAGTGGCGGCGGGCGGACAGTGGCGGCGGGCGGACAGTGGCGGCGGCGGGCGGACAGTGGCGGCGGTGCCGGATAGTGGCGGCGGGCGGACAGTGGCGGCGGCGGGCGGACAGTGGCGGCGGTGGCGGATGGTGGCGGCGGGCGGGCGGACAGTGGCGGCGGGCGGGCGGACAGTGGCGGCGGGCGGGCGGACAGTGGCGGCGGGCGGACAGTGGCGGCTGTGGCGGATAGTGGCGGCGGGCGGACCGTGGCGGCTTTGGCGGCGGTGGTAAACAGTGGCGGCGGGCGGACAGTGGCGGCGGCGGGCGGACAGTGGCGGCGGCGGGCGGACAGTGGCGGCGGTGGCAGGACAGTGGTGGCGGCGGGCGGACAGTGGCGGCGGTGGCGGATAGTGGCGGCGGGCGGACAGTGGCGGCGGGCGGACAGTGGCGGCGGCGGGCGGACAGTGGCGGCGGCGGGCGGACAGTGGCGGCGGGCGGACAGTGGCGGCGGTGCCGGATAGTGGCGGCGGGCGGACAGTGGCGGCGGCGGTGGCGGATGGTGGCGGCGGGCGGGCGGACAGTGGCGGCGGGCGGGCGGACAGTGGCGGCGGGCGGGCGGACAGTGGCGGCGGGCGGACAGTGGCGGCTGTGGCGGATAGTGGCGGCGGGCGGACCGTGGCGGCTTTGGCGGCGGTGGTAAACAGTGGCGGCGGGCGGACAGTGGCGGCGGCGGGCGGACAGTGGCGGCGGCGGGCGGACAGTGGCGGCGGTGGCAGGACAGTGGTGGCGGCGGGCGGACAGTGGTGGCGGCGGGCGGACAGTGGCGGCGGGCGGACAGTGGAGGCGGCGGGCGGACAGTGGTGGCGGCGGGCAGACAGTGGTGGCGGCGGGCGGACAGTGGTGGCGGCGGGCGGACAGTGGTGGCGGCGGGCGGACAGTGGTGGCGGTGGCAGACAGTGGTGGCGGTGGCAGACAGTGGTGGCGGTGGCGGACAGTGGTGGCGGTGGCGGATAGTGGCAGCGGGCGGACAGTGGCGTCGGGCGGACAGTGGCGGCGGGCGGACAGTGGCGGCGGTGGCGGATAGTGGCGGCGGGCGGACAGGGTTGGCGGCGGGCAGACAGGGTTGGCGGCGGGCGGACAGTGGCGGCGGTGGCGGATAGTGGTGGCGGGCGGACAGACAGTGGCGGCGGGCGGACAGTGGCGGCTGTGGCGGATAGTGGCGGCGGCGGGCGGACAGTGGAGGCGGCGGGCGGACAGTGGAGGCGGCGGGCGGACAGTGGTGGCGGCGGGCGGACAGTGGTGGCGGCGGGCGGACAGCGGTGGCGGCGGGCGGACAGTGGTGGCGGCGGGCGGACAGTGGTGGCGGCGGGCGGACAGTGGTGGCGGTGGCGGACAGTGACGGCGGTGGCGGACAGTGGCGGCGGTGGCGGACAGTGGCGGCGGTGGCGCACAGTGGCGGCGGTGGCGGACACTGGCGGCTGTGTCTGGCGGTGGTGGCGGGCGGTGGCGGGTGGCGGCGTCTGTGATGAGTGGTGGCGGCTGGCGGTGGTGGGTGGTGGCGGCGGCGGTGGTGGGTGGTGGTGGCGGCGGCGGCTGGTGGTGGAGGGTGGTGGCGGCGGTGGTGGTGGGTGGTGGTGGCGGCGGCGGCGGTGGTGGTGGGTGGTGGTGGCGGCGGCGGCTGGTGGTGGTGGCGGCGGGTGGTGGGTGGCGGCGGCGGCTGGTGGTGGTGGGTGGTGGGTGTGTGGCGGCTGTGGTGGGTGGTGGCGGGCGGTGGCGGGCGGTGGCGGGCGGCGGCGGCTGTGGTGGGTGGTGACGATCGGCGGTGGGGGTGGCTGGTGGCGGATGGCGGTGGCGGCTTGCGGTGGCGACTGTGGCAACGGGCGGTGACGGCTGATAGCGGGCGGTGGTGGCGGCTGGTGGCAGGTGGTGGTGGCGGTGGTGGCGGCTGGTGGTGGCGGCTGGTGGTGGTGGCAGCTGGTGGCGGCTGGTGGTGGTGGCAGCTGGTGGCGGTGATGGCGGCTGGTGGTGGTGGCGGCTGGTGGTGGTGGCAGCTGGTGGTGGTGGTGGTGGTGATGGCGGCTGGTGGCGGGCGGTGGCGGCTTGTGGCGGCTGGTGGTGGCGGCGGTGGTGGGTGGTGGTGGTGGGTGGTGGTGGCGGCTGTGGTTGGTGGTGGCGGTGGTGTCGGCGGCGGCTGTGGTGGGTGGTGGCGGCGGCGGCGGTGATGGGTGGTGGCGGCGGCGGTGGTGGTGGTGGCGGTGATGGGTGGTGGCGGCGGTGGTGGTGGCGGCGGCGGCGGCTGGTGGTGGTGGGTGGTGGTGGTGGGTGGTGGCGGCGGGTGGCGGTGGTGGGTGGCGGTGGTGGGTGGCGGTGGCTGGTGGCGGCTGGTGGTGGGAGGTGGCGGCGGGTGGTTAGTGGCGGTGGTGGGTGGCGGTGTTTGGTGGCGGGTGGCGGCTGGTGGCGGCTGGTGGTGGGTGGCGGCTGGTGGTGGGTGGTGGGTGGCGGCTGGTGGTGGGTGGTGGCAGGTGGCGGCTGGTGGTGGGTGGTGGCGGGTGGCGGCTGGTGGTGGGTGGCGGCTGGTGGCGGGTGGCGGCGGGTGGCGGCTGGTGGTGGGTGGCGGGTGGCGGCGGGTGGCGGCTGGTGGTGGGTGGTGGCAGGTGGCGGCTGGTGGTGGCTGGTGGCGGGTGGCGGCTGGTGGTGGGTGGTAGCGGCGGGTGGTGAGTGGCGGTGGTGGGTGGCGGTGGCTGGTGGCTGGTGGCGGGTGGTGGCGGGTGGCGGCTGGTGGTGGCGGGTGGCGGCTGGTGGTGGGTGGTGGCGGGTGGCGGCGGGTGGTGGGTGGCGGGTGGCGGCGGGTGGTGGGTGGTGGCGGCGGGTGGTGAGTGGCGGTGGAGGGTGGCGGCGGCTGGTGGTGGGTGGTGGCGGGTGGTGGCGGGTGGCGGCTGGTGGTGGGTGGTGGCGGGTGGCGGCTGGTGGTGGGTGGTGGCGGCTGGTGGTGGGTGGTGGCGGGTGGCGGCTGGTGGCGGGTGGCGGCTGGTGGTGGGTGGCGGTGGGTGGCGGCGGGTGGCGGCTGGTGGTGGGTGGCGGCGGGTGGCGGCGGGTGGCTGGTGGTGCGTGGTGGCGGGTGGCGGCTGGTGGTGGGTGGCGGCGGGTGGCGGCTGGTGGCGGGTGGCGGCTGGTGGTGGGTGGTGGCGGGTGGCGGCTGGTGGTGGGTGGCGGGTGGCGGCGGGTGGTGGCGGCGGGTGGTGAGTGGCGGTGGAGGGTGACGGCGGCTGGTGGTGGGTGGTGGCGGGTGGCGGCTGGTGGTGGGTGGTGGCGGGTGGCGGCTGGTGGTGGGTGGTGGCGGGTGGCGGCTGGTGGTGGGTGGTGGCGGGTGGCGGCTGGTGGTGGGTGGCGGGGGGTGGCGGCGGGTGGTGGGTGGTGGCGGCGGGTGGTGAGTGGCGGTGGAGGGTGGCGGCGGCTGGTGGTGGGTGGTGGCGGGTGGCGGCTGGTGGTGGGTGGTGGCGGGTGGCGGCTGGTGGTGGGTGGCAGCTGGTGGTGGGTGGTGGGTGGCGGGTGGCGGCGGGTGGTGGGTGGCGGTGGGTGGCGGCGGGTGGCGGCTGGTGGCGGGTGGCGGCTGGTGGCGGGTGGCAGCTGGTGGTGGCGGGTGGCGGCTGGTGGTGGGTGGTGGCGGGTGGCGGCTGGTGGTGGGTGGTGGCGGGTGGCGGCTGGTGGTGGGTGGCGGCTGGTGGCGGGTGGCGGCTGGTGGCGGCTGGTGGCGGGTGGCGGCTGGTGGTGGGTGGTGGCGGGTGGCGGCTGGTGGTGGGCGGGCGGCGGGTGGCGGCTGGTGGTGGGCGGGCGGCGGGTGGCGGCTGGTGGTGGGCGGCGGGTGGCGGCTGGTGGCGGCCAGCTGGGACACACCCTTCACCACTGAAGGTCTGAGAACAACTAACCATATGTCTCTCTCACCACCACCAGCCTAGTGTTGCCAGCTCGCGCTCTCAAAATGTTTCCTTCAAAGATTGTATATTATCTTTGAACAACAAGTTTGATTATCAAGGAAATAATGCATATATTATTGTCACATTAATACTGTGCAATATCTTATTACATTCCTGCTAAATAATTATAATTTGAAACAGGACAAAAAATCCAACATATATATAAAAACCAACATTAGAGATCACGAGGCCTAGGCCTCGCCTGTGACCACACATCCTGCCTCCCTGGCCTGCTACACTCACACACCTCACACTCTTAACTCTCTCATAATCACTCTCACTCTCTTACTCTGTCACTCTTACTCTCTGTCACTCTTACTCTCTGTCACTCTTACTCTCTGTCACTCTTACTCTCTGTCACTCTTACTCTGTCACTCTTACTCTGTCACTCTTACACTGTCACTCTTACTCTCTGTCACTCTTACTCTCTGTCACTCTTACTCTCTGTCACTCTTACTCTCTGTCACTCTTACTCTCTGTCACTCTTACTCTCTGTCACTCTTACTCTCTGTCACTCTTACTCTCTGTCACTCTTACTCTCTGTCACTCTTACTCTGTCATTCTTACTCACTCTCAGTCACCCTTACCCATTCATACTCACTCTCTCACTCTTACTCTCATACTCTTACTCTCAATTACTCTTACTCTCAATCACTCTTACTCCCAATCACTCCTACTCCCAATCACTCCTACTCCCAATCACTCCTACTCTCATTCTTACTCTTACTCCCAATCACTCTTACTCTCAATCACTCTTATTCTCATTCTTACTCTTACTCTCACTCTTACTCTTACTCCCATTCACTCTTACTCCCAATCACTCTTACTCTCAATCACTCTTACTCTCAATCACTCTTACTCTCAATCACTCTTACTCTCATTCTTACTCTTACTCACTCTTACTCTCAATCACTCTTATTCTCATTCTTACTCCTACTCCCAATCACTCTTACTCCCAATCACTCTTACCCTCAATCACTCTTACTCCCAATCACTCTTACTCTCAATCACTCTTACTCTCAATCACTCTTACTCTCAATCACTCTTACTCCCATTCTTACTCTTACTCACTCTTACTCTCAATCACTCTTATTCTCATTCTTACTCCTACTCCCAATCACTCTTACTCCCAATCACTCTTACTCTCAATCACTCTTACTCCCAATCACTCTTACTCTCAATCACTCTTACTCTCAATCACTTTTACTCTCAATCACTCTTACTCTCAATCACTCTTACTCTCACTAACTCTCAATCACTCTTACTCTCACTCTAACTCTCAATCACTCTTATGCACTATTACTCACTCTTTCTCTCAGTCATCCTAACTCACTCTCATACCCCTCTTACTCTGTCACTCTTACTCTCTGTCACTCTTACTCTCTGTCACTCTTACTCTCTGTCACTCTTACTCTCTGTCACTCTTACTCTGTCACTCTTACTCTCTGTCACTCTTACTCTCTATCACTCTTACTGTCATTCTTACTCTGTCACTCTTACTCACTCTCAGTCACCCTTACCCATTCATACTCACTCTCACTCTTACTCTCATACTCTTACTCTCAATTACTCTTACTCTCAATCACTCTTACTCCCAATCACTCCTACTCCCATTCACTCCTACTCTCAATCACTCCTACTCTCATTCTTACTCTTACTCTTACTACCAATAACTCTTACTTTCAATCACTCTTATTCTCATTCTTACTCTTACTCTCACTCTTACTCCCAATCACTCTTACTCCCAATCACTCTTACTCTCAATCACTCTTACTCTCAATCACTCTTACTCTCATTCTTACTCTTACTCACTCTTACTCTCAATCACTCTTATTCTCATTCTTACTCTTACTCCCAATCACTCTTACTCCCAATCACTCTTACTCTCAATCACTCTTACTCTCAATCACTCTTACTCTCATTCTTACTCTTACTCACTCTTACTCTCAATCACTCTTACTCTCACTCTTACTCCCAATCACTCTTACTCTCAATCACTCTTACTCCCAATCACTCTTACTCTCAATCACTCTTACTCTCAATCACTCTTACTCTCAATCACTCTTACTCTCAATCACTCTTACTCTCACTAACTCTCAATCACTCTTACTCTCACTCTAACTCTCAATAACTCTTACTCACCCTTACTCTCACTCTTACTCATTCTGTCACCCTTACTCTCACTCTTACTCACTCTGTCTCTCTTACTCACTCTCAGTCACTCTTACTTATACTCACTCTTACTCACACTTACACACTCTCTGGCACTCTCACTCACCTTCAGTCACTCTTACTCACTCTTACCCACTCTCGCTCACTCTTACTCACTCTAGTTAATAAGAACACGCCAATATAAGACAACAAAACGTTTTCAGATTCTTTCTCACCACTTTCCAGCAACTTTTATAATTTATATAAATTATCTTAGGGAATAATACATAAATTATATATTTAAACATGATATTAGTGTTTAGTGGAATGCATAAGAAGTCAAATTGTGTTAAAAAGAGCGATTTTTAGAAAATTTGGAAAACTACTTTTTTTTGTTCATATTATAACTAAATGGATTTTAAAGGTTTCACTCAGCCAATATATATCATTCACAATTTATTAATGAATTTTACAAAAAAACACCATAAATTTTATATTTAAACATGTAAAAACTATTTGTTTTACATTTGGAAGAAAATAATTGTAGAAAAACAATTTATAATTAAACCTTTGTGTTTGGATTTTTTGAGTAAAAGTTTCTCAAAGGCTCTCCTGCACCATTCTCAATGCAAATCATTCCCACACCTATGGGAAGAGATAGGCGAACGTTGTGTAGATGATTTGTGTTTGCTGGGAAGAGTCTTAGCTTGAAGACGATTTCCAAGAAGTTGGTTACGACTCATCCTCAGATTCTCCTGGACTCGTCATGGAACACTGGGAGATGATTAACACGGGAAATGACAGCTCGGAGAATTCTTCACACACGCTGTAAATCAAATTATATTCAGTAGCAACAGATAAAGCTGCTAGACATCTATGTTCAAGAAATTTAGATTAAATAATGAAGGTAAATAATAACCTGTGGTTTTTTATTGTCGCTCTGCGTCACGACAAGCTACCCAGCTATAACCCCCACCTAGATGATGCATCAAATAAGGATAAAGGTACTTAGCTAATATGGGCACTGTGTAAGTTAAGGCTTGCCGAAGTTCGCGTCCTAGGTTCAGGCTTCGTAATAACGAACACGTGGTGTCTAGCCTAGCCTAGATGCTGACGCGTTTCACTGGCCGGTCACGTTGAAATACACGGAACTAAATTTAACAGGTTTTGGCCGAATGTCAAATTAAATCTCTTGACAATTCAACTCGTTGTGTAAAGTGACACTGACACCAGCAAAGTTATTGTCTGCAAAGGTTCTTCACACCTCACAGTGGCGACTTTCTTCTGGAGCTCGTGGTGGCGTCTACCCTGGTGGCTGGGGTAATGGCGTCTCTCTCTGAGCGCGTCGCCTAGTGTACTCGCATCTCCTCTGCCCCGCTCCGCGTCCATGCGTTTGCTACACAAATTATTTATTACGGATATTATCATTTCTCGCAGTTGTGATTGAAATGCTCGGATAAGGACGGGTTTATTATTCAGAGGAGTTAAATATTATTATTTGCCCGTTTTACGATGGTAAACGAGCAATGGAGATGAATTAAAGTCTCTCCAGGGCATTCACGCGTGACGTTAAATTTATTACTAGATAACAGTTATAACTATAAACGCTCTATTTGGCATTAGTTGGGGATCAGTTTATCTGTAATTAATTATCACACAGAACACCGTTGTTTTATAGAGAATCAAATTCAATTCTCAGACACACTGGATATAATTGTATTTATTACAATGGAATCTGACGCAATACTGGCGTCTGGTGACGTAAGAATTCTAGCCTTATTGTACAGATGTAATTATTAGTACATGTGAACTCTACGTTTGGTTAATTTTAATTACTACAATGATTAGTAGAATTAGTAATAATTAATGAGAATACAACAGTGTTGTATTTAGTGTTGGAAATTTCCAACATGTACGGACTTGGTTCTGAGTTCTGTGTCCCAATGTATATCCCATAGGAATTTATCCATTTCCTCAAAGTTTCCCTTTCGGTACGCCAGCCCTTTGGTTCCCAGTTCTTTTTCGGGTGTGTGTGTGTGGGTGTGGTGAAGAAGGCTGGGAGAGGTGTGTGTGTGGTGAAGAAGGCTGGGAGAGGTGAGTGTGTGTGTGGTGAAGAAGGCTGGGAGAGGTGTGAGTGTGTGTGTGTGTGTTTGTGAGTGTGTGGTGAAGAAGGCTGGGAGAGGTGTGAATGTGTGTGTGTGTGGTGAAGAAGGCTGGGAGAGGTGTGTGTGTGTGTGTGTGTGTGGTGAAGAAGGCAGGGAGAGGTGTGTGTGTGTGGTGAAGAAGGCTGGGAGAGGTGTGTGTGTGTGGTGAAGAAGGCTGGGAGAGGTGTGAGTGTGTGTGTCTGTGTGTGTGTGGTGAATAAGGCTGGGAGAGGTGTGTGTGTGTGTGTGTTTACTAGTTGTGTTTACTAGTTGTGTTTTTGCGGGGGTTGAGCTTTTGCTCTTTCGGCCCGCCTCTCAACTGTCAATCAACTGTTTACTAACTACTTTTTTTTTTTTTTTTTTTTTTTCCACACCACACACACACACCCCAGGAAGCAGCCCATGACAGCTGACTAACTCCCAGGTACCTATTTACTGCTAGGTAACAGGGGCACTTAGGGTGAAAGAAACTTTGCCCATTTGTTTCTGCCTCGTGCGGGAATCGAACCTGCGCCACAGAATTACGAGTCCTGCGCGCTATCCACCAGGCTACGAGGCCCCTTGTGTATGTGTGTGGTGAAGAAGGCTGGGAGAGGTTTGAGTGTGTACTCACCTAATTGTGCTTGCGGGGGTTGAGCTCTGGCTCTTTGGTCCCGCCTCATGTACTCACCTAATTGTGCTTGCGGGGGTTGAGCTCTGGCTCTTTGGTCCCGCCTCTCAACCGTCAATCAACTGGTGTACAGATTCCTGAGCCTATTGGGCTCTATCATATCTACATTTGAAACTGTGTATGGAGTCAGCCTCCACCACATCACTTCCTAATGCATTCCATTTACTAACTACTCTGACACTGAAAAAGTTCTTTCTAACGTCTCTGTGGCTCATTTGGGTACTCAGCTTCCACCTGTGTCCCCTTGTTTGCGTCCCACCAGTGTTGAATAGTTCATCCTTGTTTACCCGGTCGATTCCCCTGAGGATTTTGTAGGTTGTGATCATGTCCCCCCTTACTCTTCTGTCTTCCAGTGTCGTAAGGTGCATTTCCCGCAGCCTTTCCTCATAACTCATGCCTCTTAGTTCTGGGACTAGTCTAGTAGCATACCTTTGGACTTTTTCCAGCTTCGTCTTGTGCTTGACAAGGTACGGGCTCCAAGCTGAGGCCGCATACTCCAGGATTGGTCTTACATATGTGATGTACAAGATTCTGAATGATTCCTTACACAGGTTCCTGAACGCCGTTCTGATGTTAGCCAGCCTCGCATATGCCGCAGACGTTATTCTGTGTGTGTGTGTGTGTGTGTGTGTGTGGTGAAGAAGGCTGGGAGAGGTGTGAGTGTGTGTAGTCACCTAGTTGTACTCACTTAGTTGTGTTTGCGGGGGTTGAGCTCTGGCTCTTTGGTCCCGCCTCTCAACCGTCAATCAACAGGTGTACAGATTCCTGAGCCTATCGGGCTCTGTCATATCTACACTTGAAACTGTGTATGGAGTCAGCCTCCACCACATCACCCCCTAATGCATTCCATTTGTCAACCACTCTGACACTAAAAAAGTTCTTTCTAATATCTCTGTGGCTCATTTGGGCACTCAGTTTCCACCTGTGTCCCCTTGTGCGTGTTCCCCTTGTGTTAAATAGACTGTCTTTATCTACCCTATCAATTCCCTTCAGAATCTTGAATGTGGTGATCATGTCCCCCCTAACTCTTCTGTCTTCCAGCGAAGTGAGGTTTAATTCCCGTAGTCTCTCCTCGTAGCTCATATCTCTCAGCTCGGGTACTAGTCTGGTGGCAAACCTTTGAACCTTTTCCAGTTTAGTCTTATCCTTGACTAGATATGGACTCCATGCTGGGGCTGCATTCTCCAGGATTGGCCTGACATATGTTGTATACAAAGTTCTGAATGATTCTTTACACAAGTTTCTGAATGCCGTTCGTATGTTGGCCAGCCTGGCATATGCCGCTGATGTTATCCGCTTGATATGTGCTGCAGGAGACAGGTCTGGCGTGATATCAACCCCCAAGTCTTTTTCCTTCTCTGACTCCTGAAGAATTTCCTCTCCCAGATGATACCTTATATCTGGCCTCCTGCTCCCTACACCTATCTTCATTACATTACATTTGGTTGGGTTAAACTCTAACAACCATTTGTTCGACCATTCCTTCAGCTTGTCTAGGTCTTCTTGAAGCCTCAAACAGTCCTCTTCTGTTTTAATCCTTCTCATAATTTTAGCATCGTCCGCAAACATTGAGAGAAATGAATCGATACCCTCCGGGAGATCATTTACATATATCAGAAACAAGATAGGACCGAGTACAGAGCCCTGTGGGACTCCACTGGTGACTTCACGCCAATCGGAGGTCTCACCCTTCACAGTAACTCTCTGCTTTCTATTGCTTAGATACTCCCTTATCCACTGGAGCACCTTACCAGCTACACCTGCCTTTCTCTCCAGCTTATGTACCAGCCTCTTATGCGGTACTGTGTCAAAGGCTTTCCGACAATCCAAGAAAATGCAGTCCGCCCAGCCCTCTCTTTCTTGCTTAATCTGTGTCACCTGATCGTAGAATTCTATCAAGCCTGTAAGGCAAGATTTACCCTCCCTGAACCCATGTTGGCGATATGTCACGAAGTCCCTTCTCTCCAGATGTGTTACCAGGTTTTTTCTCACGATCTTCTCCATCACCTTGCATGGTATACAAGTCAAGGACACTGGCCTGTAGTTCAGTGCCTCTTGTCTGTCGCCCTTTTTGTATATTGGGACCACATTCGCCGTCTTCCATATTTCTGGTAGGTCTCACGTCTCTAGTGACTTACTATACGCTATGGAGAGTGGCAAGCAAAGTGCCTCTGCACACTCTTTCAGTACCCATGGTGAGATCCCATCTGGACCAACAGCCTTTCTAACATCCAGATCCAGCAGGTGTCTCTTGACCTCCTCTCTCGTAATTTCGAACTCCTCCAAGGCTGCCTGGTTTATCTCCCTTTCTCCTAGCACAGTGACCTCACCCTGTTCTATTGTGAAGACCTCCTGGAACCTCTTGTTGAGTTCCTCACACACCTCTCTGTCATTCCCTGTATACCTGTCCTTGCCTGTTCTAAGTTTCAATACCTGTTCTTTCACTGTTGTTTTCCTTCTGATGTGACTGTGGAGTAGCTTTGGTTCGGTCTTGGCTTTGTTTGCTATATCATTTTCAAAATTTTTCTCTGCTTCTCTTCTCACCCTGACGTACTCATTCCTGGTTCTCTGGTATCTCTCTCTGCTTTCTGGTGTTCTGTTATTCCGGAAGTTCCTCCACGCCTTTTTGTTCAGTTTCGTCGCTTCCATACATGCCCTATTATACCATGGATTCTTCTGTTGCTTCTCGGATTTTTCCCTTTGGGCCGGGATGAACCTGTTTACTGCCTCCTGACACTTTTGGGTAACATAGTCCATCATACCCTGTACAGACCTGTCTCTGAGGTCTGTGTCCCACGGTATTTCACTTAGGAAACTTCTCATCTGTTCATAGTTCCCCTTTCGGTAAGCCAGCCTTTTGATTCCTAGTTCTTTTTGGGGGGAGATAAGTCCTAGCTCTACCAGGTACTCAAAGTTCAACACACTGTGGTCACTCATTCCCAAGGGCGCTTCCATCTTAACTTCCCTTATATCCCATTCATTTAGGGTAAATATCAAATCAAGCATTGCTGGTTCATCTTCTCCTCTCATTCTTGTTGGTTCTTTGGTGTGCTGGCTTAGAAAGTTTCTTGTTGCCACGTCCAGCAGCTTAGCTCTCCATGTTTCTGGTCCTCCATGTGGGTCTCTGTTCTTCCAATCTATCTTCCCATGGTTGAAGTCTCCCATAATTAGTAGTCCAGATCCATTCCTGCTAGCAACAGAAGCTGCTCTTCTATTATGTTAATGGTGGCCATGTTGTTTCTATCATATTCCTGTCTAGGTCTTCTGTCATTTGGTGGTGGATTATATATGACTGCGACTATAATTTTTTTCCCTCCATTTGTTACAGTACCTGCTATGTAGTCACTGAAACCTTCACAGCCCTGAATATCCATCTCCTCAAAATCCCAGCCTTTTCTTACCAGCAGAGCTACACCACCCCCACCTCTTCCTTCCCTCTCTTTCCTCATAACATAATAGTCCTGTGGGAACACTGCATTTGTTATCGTTTTCGTGATCTTTGTTTCTGTGAGGGCTATTATGTCTGGGTTTTCCTCTAGTACCAGTTCTCCAAGCTCATTTGCTTTATTTGTAATTCCATCTATGTTAGTGTACATCGCTTTGAGGCTCACTTTCTTCTGTCCCTTCTCAAATCGCCTCCTTAGTGAGTGTTCTGCTGGTGGGGGAGGCTGTTCCATGGATGTGAGGACCTGTGAGGTGGATAACAGGGTCTCAGAGGATACTGGGATGAGGGGCGGGGGATCCAGTGAAGGGGGGAGGGACAGGGAGGGTATGTGGTGAAAGGGGACAAGGACGGGAAGGAAAGGGGGGGAGGGAGGACTCGGGAGGAGGGGAGGGGTAGAAGGGTGGGGATTGGGTGTGGGGGGAGGGAGATTTGGCTGAACATTTGAGTGGGGGCAGGGAGGGTTTGGGTAGGGGGGTTTTCTATGCAGAGGAGGGAGGCGGGGTTGTCCTCCCTTCTGGTGTTACTGGGTAGCTGGTTGTGGGTTCCCCCCTCGCCTCTGGGGGTGTTGTGTTGGGAGCTGTGAATTCCTGGTTTTCCCCTCTCGCCCTGCGCCTCTTCCTTGCTTCTGCCACCACGGCTCTCTTCTTCCTTGTCATGTCTCTTTTGGAGGAATACATTTTTGAATTTTCCCACGTTTTTCAGGGAGCTCTTCCTTGATAGGATCTTCTCCTTTGTGTTCTCGTTTGCAAACACTATCTTTATCATTCGGTCTCGGTCTTTGTTGTACCAGCCTAGCCTGAAAACCTTCTCAATGCTATGCTCAGCCCCTTCCATGTCTAGTGCCTTTAGTACTTCATTCACTGCTGCTTTGTCCTTGTCATTCCACTCTGTCCTATTAGATCCTTCCAGCTCTTTAATATCCACAGCAACCACTGATCTGTTCCTTTCCATCAGTTGGCTAGTGGAGCCTGCCGCCTCCTGCGAGGTGGCTGCTTTCATGGCCACCTCCATCACTGCAGTCATTACTTCAGAGTTATTTTTTTTTAGTATTTCCACAAATGTTGCTTTTATTGTGGCATTCTCATCCACAAGACTATTACCACCTTCTCCCTGGGTGGTTTTCCAATTCTCAGCCTCGATACCATTCTCTTTGAGGGCTCTAATCTCCTCCTTTGCTTCTGTCAGATCTCTTTTCAGGTTGCTTATTTCGTTCTTCATTTCCTGCATCATTTCTTGCATCTCACTCTTGATGTCCTCCAGAAACTGGGCGAACATTTCCTTCATCTCGTCACCTTGGCTCTCTCCTGTTCCCCTGGTACCTCTGGCTGCCATGCTTGACCCTGTTGGGATGGGGGAGGGAGAGAGAGAGAGAGAGGAAGAGAGAGAGAAAGAGAGAGAGAAAGAGAGAGAGAGAGAAAGGGAGTGATAAAGGGAGATATAAATGGGTGGGTGGGGGGGGATCCGACCCTTCCACTGAAGTGAGAAGAAAGTAGAAGGGGAGGGGGGGGAGGAGATGGAGAGAGAGGCGGGAGGGAGAGAGATGGAGAGGGAGAGAGTGGGTGAGGGAGAGAGTGGGTGAGGGAGAGAGCAGGTGAGGGAGAGAGCGGGTGAGGGAGAGAGGGGGGGAGGTGTGTGTGTGTGTGTGTGTGTGTGTGTGTGTGTGTGTGTGTGTGTGGGCAGAGAGGGAGGGGGAAGGAAAGAGAGGGAGGGAGAGGGGGAGGGAGAGAGAGAGAGAGAGAGAGAGAGAGAGAGAGAGAGAGAGAGAGAGAGAGAGAGAGAGAGAGAGAGAGAGAGAGAGAGAGAGAGAGAGAGAGAGAGCAGGAGAGAGAGAGCAGGAGAGAGAGAGCAGGAGAGAGAGAGCAGGAGAGAGAGAGCAGGAGAGAGATAGTGGGAGTGGGAGAGAGGGAGTGGGAGAGAGGGAGAGTGGGGAGGGGAAGAGTGTGTGTATGGGCGATGCAGGGGACTGGGGGTGGGTGGGGGGGGGCGGAGATGGCGACTAGGTCAGGTCAGGTCAGATGGTGGGGTCAAGAGGGGGGAAGATAGTAAGGTCCTGATCCCAGGTGTTAGTGCCTTTTTCCCTCACTGAACGATTGTGTGTGTGTGTGTGTGTGTGTGTGTGTGTGTGTGTGTGTGTGTGTGTGTGTGTGTGTGTGTGTGTGTGTGTGTGTGTGTGTGTGTGTGTGTGTCTGTGTCTGTTTTAGCGTGTGCACACTTGTGTGCGTGTATACGTACGTGGGCGAGCGTGCTTGTATGTGTCAAGATAACCCTTATGCGTTACCTCTACCTAAATGAGCCACTCTGAGATTTTTAAATATATATGATATCCTGAACAATAATTTGATAATCTTTTACCTCAATCTGTACACCTGATTAATTGACCAGAGAGGGGGTACATACCAGACTCCTCCCGCTCACACAACCAGATGAGTAAGGGCGATGTATGATGACGATGGTTCCCCGTCGTTGTCTCCCACTAGGTGATTCACTAAGTGCTGGTAGATTGATGAGGTCGGTTCTTCTCTGTCTACACAAAGCTCTGGAGTCAGTCACTGTATCGTTATGTGACAGTTCACTAATTTACTGTACCACTGATCACAGTCACCACTCAACAGCACAATCAGGTAGTTCCACGGCGGGGCGTCCCACCCGGTCAGGTCACACACTTACATGCACCGGTGATGCCCTAGCTCCACTTTTGGTTTCTTCGCCAAATCTTCGCACTATCGCTAGCGATATGACTATGCTATGTTGCACCCTGCTAGCTACACACTGCGAGAGGCCAAATACTATGATCTAGCCTCTATACTCCTTCAATGTCCCGAGAAATTGACGAATTTCCGCGGACCTCACTAATCGCGTGTGTCTCCTACCGTCTCCCGCGCGTGCGCGTGTGTGTGTGTGGTGAAGAAGGCTGGGAGAGGTATGTGTGTGTGTGTGGTGAAGAAGGCTGGGAGAGGTGTGTGTGTGTGTGTGTGTGTGTGTGTGTGTGTGTGTGTGTGTGTGTGTGTGTGTGTGTGTGTGTGTGTGTGTGTGTGTGTGTGTGTGGTGAAGAAGACTGGGAGAGGTGTGAGTGTGTGGTGAAGAAGGCTGGGAGAGGTGTGAGTGTGTGGTGAAGAAGGCTGGGAGAGGTGTGAGTGTGTGTGTGTGTGTGTGGTGAAGAAGGCTGGGAGAGGTGTGAGTGTGTGGTGAAGAAGGCTGGGAGAGGTGTGAGTGTGTGTGTGTGTGTGTGTGTGTGTGTGTGTGTGTGTGTGTGTGTGTGTGTGTGTGTGGTGAAGAAGGCTGGGAGAGGAGTGAGTGTGTGGTGAAGAAGGCTGGGAGAGGTGTGAGTGTGTGGTGAAGAAGGCTGGGAGAGGAGTGAGTGTGTGGTGAAGAAGGCTGGGAGAGGTGTGAGTGTGTGTGTGTGTGTGTGTGTGAAAGTGTGTGTGTGTGTGTGTGTGGTGAAGAAGACTGGGAGAGGTGTGAGTGTGTGGTGAAGAAGGCTGGGAGAGGAGTGAGTGTGTGTGTGTGTGTGTGTGTGGTGAAGAAGACTGGGAGAGGTGTGAGTGTGTGGTGAAGAAGGCTGGGAGAGGAGTGAGTGTGTGTGTGTGTGTGGTGAAGAAGACTTGGAGAGGTGTGAGTGTGTGTGTGTGTGTGGTGAAGAAGACTGGGAGAGGTGTGAGTGTGTGTGTGTGGTGAAGAAGGCTGGGAGAGGTGTGAGTGTGTGTGTGTGTGTGTGGTGAAGAAGGCTGGGAGAGGTGTGAGTGTGTGTGTGTGTGTGTGGTGAAGAAGACTGGGAGAGGTGTGAGTGTGTGTGTGGTGAAGAAGACTGGGAGGTGTGTGTGTGTGTGTGTGTGGTGAAGAAGACTGGGAGAGGTGTGAGTGTGTGTGTGTGTGTGTGGTGAAGAAGGCTGGGAGAGGTGTGAGTGTGTGGTGAAGAAGACTGGGAGAGGTGTGAGTGTGTGTGTGTGTGTGGTGAAGAAGACTGGGAGAGGTGTGAGTGTGTGGTGAAGAAGGCTGGGAGAGGTGTGAGTGTGTGGTGAAGAAGGCTGGGAGAGGTGTGAGTGTGTGTGTGTGTGTGTGGTGAAGAAGACTGGGAGAGGTGTGAGAGTGTGTGTGTGTGTGTGGTGAAGAAGACTGGGAGAGGTGTGAGTGTGTGGTGAAGAAGGCTGGGAGAGGTGTGAGTGTGTGGTGAAGAAGGCTGGGAGAGGTGTGAGTGTGTGGTGAAGAAGGCTGGGAGAGGTGTGAGTGTGTGGTGAAGAAGACTGGGAGAGGTGTGAGTGTGTGTGTGTGTGTGGTGAAGAAGACTGGGAGAGGTGTGAGTGTGTGTGTGTGTGTGTGGTGAAGAAGGCTGGGAGAGGTGTGAGAGTGTGTGTGTGTGTGTGGTGAAGAAGACTGGGAGAGGTGTGAGTGTGTGGTGAAGAAGGCTGGGAGAGGTGTGAGTGTGTGTGTGTGTGTGTGTGTGGTGAAGAAGGCTGGGAGAGGTGTGAGTGTGTGTGTGTGGTGAAGAAGACTGGGAGAGGTGTGAGTGTGTGGTGAAGAAGACTGGGAGAGGTGTGAGTGTGTGTGTGTGTGTGGTGAAGAAGACTGGGAGAGGTGTGAGTGTGTGGTGAAGAAGACTGGGAGAGGTGTGAGTGTGTGTGTGTGTGTGGTGAAGAAGACTGGGAGAGGTGTGAGTGTGTGGTGAAGAAGGCTGGGAGAGGTGTGAGTGTGTGGTGAAGAAGGCTGGGAGAGGTGTGAGTGTGTGTGTGTGTGTGTGTGTGTGTGTGTGTGGTGAATAAGGCTGGGAGAGGTGTGAGTGTGTCGTGAAGAAGACTGGGAGAGGTGTGAGTGTGTGTGTGTGTGTGTGGTGAAGAAGGCTGGGAGAGGTGTGAGTGTGTGTGTGTGTGTGTGGTGAAGAAGACTGGGAGAGGTGTGAGTGTGTGTGTGTGTGTGTGGTGAAGAAGGCTGGGAGAGGTGTGAGTGTGTGGTGAAGAAGACTGGGAGAGGTGTGAGTGTGTTTGTGTGTGTGTGGTGAAGAAGGCTGGGAGAGGTGTGAGTGTGTGTGTGTGTGTGTGGTGAAGAAGACTGGGAGAGGTGTGAGTGTGTGTGTGTGTGTGTGTGTATTGAAGAAGGCTGGGAGAGGTGTGAGTGTGTCGTGAAGAAGACTGGGAGAGGTGTGAGTGTGTGTGTGTGTGGTGAAAAAGGCTGGGAGAGGTGTGTGTGTGTGTGTGTGGTGAAGAAGACTGGGAGAGGTGTGAGTGTGTGGTGAAGAAGGCTGGGAGAGGTGTGAGTGTGTGTGTGTGTGTGGTGAAGAAGACTTGGAGAGGTGTGAGTGTGTGTGTGTGTGTGTGGTGAAGAAGACTGGGAGAGGTGTGAGTGTGTGTGTGTGTGGTGAAGAAGGCTGGGAGAGGTGTGAGTGTGTGTGTGTGTGTGTGGTGAAGAAGGCTGGGAGAGGTGTGAGTGTGTGTGTGTGTGTGTGCCCAGCAAACACAAATCATCTACACAGAAGTAAGTGATTGAGAGTAAGAGTGATTGAGAGTAAGAGTGATTGAGAGTAAGAGTGATTGGGAGTAAGGGTGATTGGGAGTAAGAGTAAGAGTGAGAGTAAGAGTAAGAATGAGAATAAGAGTGATTGAGAGTAAGAGTGATTGGGAGTTAGAGTAAGAGTAAGAATGAGAGTAGGAGTGATTGAGAGTAGGAGTGATTGGGAGTAGGAGTGATTGGGAGTAAGAGTAATTGAGAGTAAGAGTAATTGAGAGTAAGAGTATGAGAGTAAGAGTGAAAGAGTGAGTATGAATGGGTAAGGGTGACTGAGAGTGAGTAAGAATGACAGAGTAAGAGTGACAGAGAGTAAGAGTGACAGAGAGTAAGAGTGACAGAGAGTAAGAGTGACAGAGAGTAAGAGTGACAGAGAGTAAGAGTGACAGAGAGTAAGAGTGACAGAGAGTAAGAGTGACAGAGAGTAAGAGTGACAGAGAGTAAGAGTGACAGAGAGTAAGAGTGACAGAGAGTAAGAGTGACAGAGAGTAAGAGTGACAGAGTGTAAGAGTGACAGAGTGTAAGAGTGACAGAGTGTAAGAGTGACAGAGTGTAAGAGTGACAGAGTAAGAGTGACAGAGAGTAAGAGTGACAGAGAGTAAGAGTGACAGAGTAAGAGTGACAGAGAGTAAGAGTGACAGAGAGTAAGAGTGACAGAGAGTAAGAGTGACAGAGAGTAAGAGTGACAGAGAGTAAGAGTGACAGAGAGTAAGAGTGACAGAGAGTAAGAGTGACAGAGAGTAAGAGTGACAGAGAGTAAGAGTGACAGAGTGTAAGAGTGACAGAGTAAGAGTGACAGAGAGTAAGAGTGACAGGGAGTAAGAGTGACAGAGAGTAAGAGTGACAGAGAGTAAGAGTGACAGAGAGTAAGAGTGACAGAGAGTAAGAGTGACAGAGTGTAAGAGTAACAAAGTAAGAGTGACAGAGTAAGAGTGACAGAGAGTAAGAGTGACAGAGAGTAAGAGTGACAGAGAGTAAGAGTGACAGAGAGTAAGAGTGACAGAGAGTAAGAGTGACAGAGTAAGAGAGTGAGAGTGATTATGAGAGAGTTAAGAGTGTGAGGTGTGTGAGTGTAGCAGGCCAGGGAGGCAGGATGTGTGGTCACAGGCGAGGCCTAGGCCTCGTGATCTCTAATGTTGGTTTTTATATATATGTGGGATTTTTTGTCCTGTTTCAAATTATAATTATTTAGCAGGAATGTAATAAGATATTGCACAGTATTAATGTGACAATAATATATGCAATATTTCCTTGATAATCAAACTTGTTGTTCATTTCGTTCATTTCGTGAGTATAAGTATAGATGCCAAACTTGTGACAGGTAAAACCATGCCTTTTTTGAAAAACAGCACCGTCTGTTGCACGTAAGAGCAACCCACACTATATTATGTTGCGATATTATTTCAATATTTCCGATTGTATTGATAATTTGAATTTTCATAGATTTCAATTTATTTTCATTTCGATTTAATAATTTTGTGTGACATTGCATTGAAATTGAGCTGTGTTGTTTACCATACTGTTCATTTCATGAGTATAGTTTATTTTTTTATTTTTTTCATTTCATTTTTTTAGCTGTTCTTATTTTTCAGTGATGGGAATATCAGATCATTTGATGTTCCCAATTTTCTGATGGAAGCATCAGACCATTATAGAATGCATCGGATGAGGTAGTTTGGAATGGTGGGGAGGACGAGAGGGGGGTATGGTGGGGAAGACGAGGGGACAGAGGAGAGGGTAATGGTGGGGAGGACGAGGGGACTGGGGAGTTGGGGATGGTGGGGACAGGGGAATGCTGGGGAGGACAAAGGGACAGGTGAATGGGAGATGGTGGGGGAGGAAGAAGGACAGGGGAGGGGAAAATGGTAAGGAGGACGATGGGACAGGGAAGTGGGAATAGTGGGGATGATGTGGGGACAGGGAAGTGGGAAGGACGAGAGGACTGTGGAATGGGGAATAGCAAAGTGAATTATAATTATATATATTAATTAATTCTTATAAATTTCCAGAAGCCTGTATCAACACCCACACTAATGCAACTGAAAGAGATGTTGAGACAAGTATTGCTGATATGTTGAAGAACGCCCCAAACAAACTCGGTGGAAACAGATACAAGGTAAAGTTTGCCAATTTGCTGTAGTCTAATTCAATTTCTTTTTAGTAATCTTCGAGAACATTTATGCTATGAATAAGATAAAATAATGTAACTGATTTTGATTTATTTACTATTTATTATTTATTTACCGTTATTAGTATAATAGATCTCGTAATAATTTTGCAAAAATAATGGCATTTACTATTTTAAAAAGCTCGGGTGCAGGGGGGGGGGGTTATGTAAAAGCCTGGTTTGTGCCTCGGAGAGGCTATGGGATCCAGTAAGATCGTCCTTCCTTTCCTCCCTAGAATCTGGATGTAGCAGGTGCTCAATTGTCAAAAGTGAAAAATTGGTTTTGTCTTCCGAATGCACCATTTCTGTAAATTTGCTAATAATCTTTTAAAAATAGTAAATGCCATTATTTTTGCAAAATTATTACGAGATCTATTATACTAATAACGGTTTGATAAAATACAGAAGACTGCCTACTGGTTTTACCTGTAATAAGGTTTGATACAGATGATTATGATTATGGTTTTGGCCTCCACCACCCTCTCACCTAACTTGTTCCAACCATGTCTACCACGGTTTTGTCTTCCGAATGCACCATTTCTGTAAATTTGCTAATAATCTTTTAAAAATAGTAAATGCCATTATTTTTGCAAAATTATTACGAGATCTATTATACTAATAACGGTTTGATAAAATACAGTAGACTGCCTACTGGTTTTACCTGTAATAAGGTTTGATACAGATGATTATGATTATGGTTTTGGCCTCCACCACCCTCTCACCTAACTTGTTCCAACCATGTCTACCACGGTTTTGTCTTCCGAATGCACCATTTCTGTAAATTTGCTAATAATCTTTTAAAAATAGTAAATGCCATTATTTTTGCAAAATTATTACGAGATCTATTATACTAATAACGGTTTGATAAAATACAGTAGACTGCCTACTGGTTTTACCTGTAATAAGGTTTGATACAGATGATTATGATTATGGTTTTGGCCTCCACCACCCTCTCACCTAACTTGTTCCAACCATGTCTACCACGGTTTTGTCTTCCGAATGCACCATTTCTGTAAATTTGCTAATAATCTTTTAAAAATAGTAAATGCCATTATTTTTGCAAAATTATTACGAGATCTATTATACTAATAACGGTTTGATAAAATACAGTAGACTGCCTACTGGTTTTACCTGTAATAAGGTTTGATACAGATGATTATGATTATGGTTTTGGCCTCCACCACCCTCTCACCTAACTTGTTCCAACCATGTCTACCACGGTTTTGTCTTCCGAATGCACCATTTCTGTAAATTTGCTAATAATCTTTTAAAAATAGTAAATGCCATTATTTTTGCAAAATTATTACGAGATCTATTATACTAATAACGGTTTGATAAAATACAGTAGACTGCCTACTGGTTTTACCTGTAATAAGGTTTGATACAGATGATTATGATTATGGTTTTGGCCTCCACCACCCTCTCACCTAACTTGTTCCAACCATGTCTACCACGGTTTTGTCTTCCGAATGCACCATTTCTGTAAATTTGCTAATAATCTTTTAAAAATAGTAAATGCCATTATTTTTGCAAAATTATTACGAGATCTATTATACTAATAACGGTTTGATAAAATACAGAAGACTGCCTACTGGTTTTACCTGTAATAAGGTTTGATACAGATGATTATGATTATGGTTTTGGCCTCCACCACCCTCTCACCTAACTTGTTCCAACCATGTCTACCACGGTTTTGTCTTCCGAATGCACCATTTCTGTAAATTTGCTAATAATCTTTTAAAAATAGTAAATGCCATTATTTTTGCAAAATTATTACGAGATCTATTATACTAATAACGGTTTGATAAAATACAGTAGACTGCCTACTGGTTTTACCTGTAATAAGGTTTGATACAGATGATTATGATTATGGTTTTGGCCTCCACCACCCTCTCACCTAACTTGTTCCAACCATGTCTACCACGGTTTTGTCTTCCGAATGCACCATTTCTGTAAATTTGCTAATAATCTTTTAAAAATAGTAAATGCCATTATTTTTGCAAAATTATTACGAGATCTATTATACTAATAACGGTTTGATAAAATACAGTAGACTGCCTACTGGTTTTACCTGTAATAAGGTTTGATACAGATGATTATGATTATGGTTTTGGCCTCCACCACCCTCTCACCTAACTTGTTCCAACCATGTCTACCACGGTTTTGTCTTCCGAATGCACCATTTCTGTAAATTTGCTAATAATCTTTTAAAAATAGTAAATGCCATTATTTTTGCAAAATTATTACGAGATCTATTATACTAATAACGGTTTGATAAAATACAGTAGACTGCCTACTGGTTTTACCTGTAATAAGGTTTGATACAGATGATTATGATTATGGTTTTGGCCTCCACCACCCTCTCACCTAACTTGTTCCAACCATGTCTACCACGGTTTTGTCTTCCGAATGCACCATTTCTGTAAATTTGCTAATAATCTTTTAAAAATAGTAAATGCCATTATTTTTGCAAAATTATTACGAGATCTATTATACTAATAACGGTTTGATAAAATACAGTAGACTGCCTACTGGTTTTACCTGTAATAAGGTTTGATACAGATGATTATGATTATGGTTTTGGCCTCCACCACCCTCTCACCTAACTTGTTCCAACCATGTCTACCACGGTTTTGTCTTCCGAATGCACCATTTCTGTAAATTTGCTAATAATCTTTTAAAAATAGTAAATGCCATTATTTTTGCAAAATTATTACGAGATCTATTATACTAATAACGGTTTGATAAAATACAGTAGACTGCCTACTGGTTTTACCTGTAATAAGGTTTGATACAGATGATTATGATTATGGTTTTGGCCTCCACCACCCTCTCACCTAACTTGTTCCAACCATGTCTACCACGGTTTTGTCTTCCGAATGCACCATTTCTGTAAATTTGCTAATAATCTTTTAAAAATAGTAAATGCCATTATTTTTGCAAAATTATTACGAGATCTATTATACTAATAACGGTTTGATAAAATACAGTAGACTGCCTACTGGTTTTACCTGTAATAAGGTTTGATACAGATGATTATGATTATGGTTTTGGCCTCCACCACCCTCTCACCTAACTTGTTCCAACCATGTCTACCACGGTTTTGTCTTCCGAATGCACCATTTCTGTAAATTTGCTAATAATCTTTTAAAAATAGTAAATGCCATTATTTTTGCAAAATTATTACGAGATCTATTATACTAATAACGGTTTGATAAAATACAGAAGACTGCCTACTGGTTTTACCTGTAATAAGGTTTGATACAGATGATTATGATTATGGTTTTGGCCTCCACCACCCTCTCACCTAACTTGTTCCAACCATGTCTACCACGGTTTTGTCTTCCGAATGCACCATTTCTGTAAATTTGCTAATAATCTTTTAAAAATAGTAAATGCCATTATTTTTGCAAAATTATTACGAGATCTATTATACTAATAACGGTTTGATAAAATACAGTAGACTGCCTACTGGTTTTACCTGTAATAAGGTTTGATACAGATGATTATGATTATGGTTTTGGCCTCCACCACCCTCTCACCTAACTTGTTCCAACCATGTCTACCATGGTTTTGTCTTCCGAATGCACCATTTCTGTAAATTTGCTAATAATCTTTTAAAAATAGTAAATGCCATTATTTTTGCAAAATTATTACGAGATCTATTATACTAATAACGGTTTGATAAAATACAGTAGACTGCCTACTGGTTTTACCTGTAATAAGGTTTGATACAGATGATTATGATTATGGTTTTGGCCTCCACCACCCTCTCACCTAACTTGTTCCAACCATGTCTACCACGGTTTTGTCTTCCGAATGCACCATTTCTGTAAATTTGCTAATAATCTTTTAAAAATAGTAAATGCCATTATTTTTGCAAAATTATTACGAGATCTATTATACTAATAACGGTTTGATAAAATACAGTAGACTGCCTACTGGTTTTACCTGTAATAAGGTTTGATACAGATGATTATGATTATGGTTTTGGCCTCCACCACCCTCTCACCTAACTTGTTCCAACCATGTCTACCACGGTTTTGTCTTCCGAATGCACCATTTCTGTAAATTTGCTAATAATCTTTTAAAAATAGTAAATGCCATTATTTTTGCAAAATTATTACGAGATCTATTATACTAATAACGGTTTGATAAAATACAGTAGACTGCCTACTGGTTTTACCTGTAATAAGGTTTGATACAGATGATTATGATTATGGTTTTGGCCTCCACCACCCTCTCACCTAACTTGTTCCAACCATGTCTACCACGGTTTTGTCTTCCGAATGCACCATTTCTGTAAATTTGCTAATAATCTTTTAAAAATAGTAAATGCCATTATTTTTGCAAAATTATTACGAGATCTATTATACTAATAACGGTTTGATAAAATACAGTAGACTGCCTACTGGTTTTACCTGTAATAAGGTTTGATACAGATGATTATGATTATGGTTTTGGCCTCCACCACCCTCTCACCTAACTTGTTCCTACCATGTCTACCACGGTTTTGTCTTCCGAATGCACCATTTCTGTAAATTTGCTAATAATCTTTTAAAAATAGTAAATGCCATTATTTTTGCAAAATTATTACGAGATCTATTATACTAATAACGGTTTGATAAAATACAGTAGACTGCCTACTGGTTTTACCTGTAATAAGGTTTGATACAGATGATTATGATTATGGTTTTGGCCTCCACCACCCTCTCACCTAACTTGTTCCAACCATGTCTACCACGGTTTTGTCTTCCGAATGCACCATTTCTGTAAATTTGCTAATAATCTTTTAAAAATAGTAAATGCCATTATTTTTGCAAAATTATTACGAGATCTATTATACTAATAACGGTTTGATAAAATACAGTAGACTGCCTACTGGTTTTACCTGTAATAAGGTTTGATACAGATGATTATGATTATGGTTTTGGCCTCCACCACCCTCTCACCTAACTTGTTCCAACCATGTCTACCACGGTTTTGTCTTCCGAATGCACCATTTCTGTAAATTTGCTAATAATCTTTTAAAAATAGTAAATGCCATTATTTTTGCAAAATTATTACGAGATCTATTATACTAATAACGGTTTGATAAAATACAGTAGACTGCCTACTGGTTTTACCTGTAATAAGGTTTGATACAGATGATTATGATTATGGTTTTGGCCTCCACCACCCTCTCACCTAACTTGTTCCAACCATGTCTACCACGGTTTTGTCTTCCGAATGCACCATTTCTGTAAATTTGCTAATAATCTTTTAAAAATAGTAAATGCCATTATTTTTGCAAAATTATTACGAGATCTATTATACTAATAACGGTTTGATAAAATACAGTAGACTGCCTACTGGTTTTACCTGAAATAAGGTTTGATACAGATGATTATGATTATGGTTTTGGCCTCCACCACCCTCTCACCTAACTTGTTCCAACCATGTCTACCACGGTTTTGTCTTCCGAATGCACCATTTCTGTAAATTTGCTAATAATCTTTTAAAAATAGTAAATGCCATTATTTTTGCAAAATTATTACGAGATCTATTATACTAATAACGGTTTGATAAAATACAGAAGACTGCCTACTGGTTTTACCTGTAATAAGGTTTGATACAGATGATTATGATTATGGTTTTGGCCTCCACCACCCTCTCACCTAACTTGTTCCAACCATGTCTACCACGGTTTTGTCTTCCGAATGCACCATTTCTGTAAATTTGCTAATAATCTTTTAAAAATAGTAAATGCCATTATTTTTGCAAAATTATTACGAGATCTATTATACTAATAACGGTTTGATAAAATACAGTAGACTGCCTACTGGTTTTACCTGAAATAAGGTTTGATACAGATGATTATGATTATGGTTTTGGCCTCCACCACCCTCTCACCTAACTTGTTCCAACCATGTCTACCACGGTTTTGTCTTCCGAATGCACCATTTCTGTAAATTTGCTAATAATCTTTTAAAAATAGTAAATGCCATTATTTTTGCAAAATTATTACGAGATCTATTATACTAATAACGGTTTGATAAAATACAGTAGACTGCCTACTGGTTTTACCTGTAATAAGGTTTGATACAGATGATTATGATTATGGTTTTGGCCTCCACCACCCTCTCACCTAACTTGTTCCAACCATGTCTACCACGGTTTTGTCTTCCGAATGCACCATTTCTGTAAATTTGCTAATAATCTTTTAAAAATAGTAAATGCCATTATTTTTGCAAAATTATTACGAGATCTATTATACTAATAACGGTTTGATAAAATACAGTAGACTGCCTACTGGTTTTACCTGTAATAAGGTTTGATACAGATGATTATGATTATGGTTTTGGCCTCCACCACCCTCTCACCTAACTTGTTCCAACCATGTCTACCACGGTTTTGTCTTCCGAATGCACCATTTCTGTAAATTTGCTAATAATCTTTTAAAAATAGTAAATGCCATTATTTTTGCAAAATTATTACGAGATCTATTATACTAATAACGGTTTGATAAAATACAGTAGACTGCCTACTGGTTTTACCTGTAATAAGGTTTGATACAGATGATTATGATTATGGTTTTGGCCTCCACCACCCTCTCACCTAACTTGTTCCAACCATGTCTACCACGGTTTTGTCTTCCGAATGCACCATTTCTGTAAATTTGCTAATAATCTTTTAAAAATAGTAAATGCCATTATTTTTGCAAAATTATTACGAGATCTATTATACTAATAACGGTTTGATAAAATACAGTAGACTGCCTACTGGTTTTACCTGTAATAAGGTTTGATACAGATGATTATGATTATGGTTTTGGCCTCCACCACCCTCTCACCTAACTTGTTCCAACCATGTCTACCACGGTTTTGTCTTCCGAATGCACCATTTCTGTAAATTTGCTAATAATCTTTTAAAAATAGTAAATGCCATTATTTTTGCAAAATTATTACGAGATCTATTATACTAATAACGGTTTGATAAAATACAGTAGACTGCCTACTGGTAATAATGGAATAATACAGGAATAATACAGGATATAATAATATATATATATATAAATATATATACATATATTTATATATATATATATTTATTTATATAAATATATATATGATATATATATTCTATTCTATTAGTCTATTCTATTCTATGGTTTTATATAGATTCTTTTAGTTTTTTTCTATAATATGGAAAGGGTTTTTAATTAATAAATTAAATATTATATAATAAAATAATGTATTATTGAAAACAATTAGTAACAAACAATATTTCATTACAGGGTGGTGAAGCAAGAATACATGTGCATCACATAGCAGAGTCGGATGACGAATAATGAAAATAGCGGAGAGCCTGGTGCATGGCATACCGCTGAATCTTCTCTAATGTCTATATAGAAGAATCTTTGTTTCTGTGTGTATATATGTATATATATCATTAATAAAATATATATATATATATATATATATATATATATATATATATATATATATATATATATATATATATATATATATATATATATATATATAACCTATATATATATATATATTTATATATATATTTATATTTATATATATATTTATATTTATATATATATATTTATATTTATATATATATATTTATATTTATATATATATATTTATATTTATATATATATATTTATATATATATATTTATATATATATTTATATATATATATATATATTTATATATATATATATATATTTATATATATATATATATATATATATATATATATATATATATATATTTATATATATATATATATATTTATATATATATATATATATATATATATATATATATATATATATATATATATATATATATATATATTTATATATATATATTTATATATATATTTATATATATATTTATATATATATATATATATATATATATATATATATATATATATATATATATATATATATATATATATATATATATATATATATATATATATTTATATATATATATTAGGTTAGGTTTGGTAGGGTTGGTTAGTTATCATATATCTACGTATAACTAGCTAGTTTTACCTTTATATATATATTATTTATATATATATATATATTATATAAAAAGTTTGTGAGGAAGACCCCTGGTGCCAATGTGGGGACCCATAGCCTCGGAGAAGAAAATAAAAAGTATTCAGAGGAGACCTTGTGGTCACTCACTAAACACTAATATTATCTTCTACCACCCCCATTCTTTTGTATGTACACATATATTTGCTTTATTTGAACTTTGTTACAAAGAGGGAGTTACATATAGGTTACAAAGATGGTTATCATATATATATTATTTATATATATATATTATATATATATTATTTATATATATATATATTATATATATATTATTTATATATATATATATATTATTTATATATATATATTATTTATATATATATTATTTATATATATATTATTTATATATATATATATATATTATTTATATATATATATATTATTTATATATAAATATATTATTTATATGTAAATATATTATTTATATATAAATATATTATTTATATATAAATATATATATATATATAATATATAATATATATACTATTACACTACATTCTTATGTATTACACTAATATATATATATATATATATATATATATATATATATATATATATATATATATATATATATATATATATATATATATATATATATTATATAAATTATTTATATATATATATATATATATAATTATATAGGTCATATGTTTTTGTATTTTTGCTGATTTGTTAGTAAATAATAAAAGAAATATAAATTATTTGATTTTTTTACCCTTAAATTGGTTTTAATATTTAAATTGAAAACACTAATATAATATAAAAAAATATAAGAAAAATAATAATAAATTATAAAATAAAATATAATAAAAATAATAATATAATATAAAATAATTTAATTTCAAGAAATTTAACTTTAAACACAAAGATGTGAAAATGGTTCAGATAAGGCTCAAACCTTTCACAAGAGATTCATATTGGTGTATGAATGGATTATGAATGACTCATGTTAGGAGTGTAAGTTGCCACAACATCACAAATTAGTGTTAGATACATATGTCTTGGTTATAAGTTTTGGAAACCTATTTAAGTCCACACACAATATCGTATCTGATACGATAAAACAAACGTTTCCAATACTTTCAAATACTTTCCAGATATGTTGTGGCAACCTAAAATTGTTTGCTGGGTGGTGAAGAAGACTGGGAGAGGAGTGAGTGTGTGTGTGGTGAAGAAGGCTGGGAGAGGTGTGTGTGTGTGTGGGGAAGCAGGCTGGGAGAGGTGTGTGTGTACTCACCTAGTTCACCTAGTTGTGTTTGCGGGGGTTGAGCTCTGGCTCTTTGGTCCCGCCTCTCAACCATCAATCAACAGGTGTAGAGATTCCTGAGCCTATCGGGCTCTGTCATATCTACACTTGAAACTCTGTATGGAGTCAGCCTCCACCACATCACTTCCTAATGCATTCCATTTGTCAACCACTCTGACACTAAAAAAGTTCTTTCAAATATCTCTGTGGCTCATTTGGGCACTCAGTTTCCACCTGTGTCCCCTTGTGCGTGTTCCCCTTGTGTTAAATAGACTGTCTTTATCTACCCTATCAATTCCCTTCAGAATCTTGAATGTGGTGATCATGTCCCACCTAACTCTTCTGTCTTCCAACGAAGTGAGGTTTAATTCCCGTAGTCTCTCCTCGTAGCTCATACCTCTCAGCTCGGGTACTAGTCTGGTGGCTTTGAACCTTTTCCCTTTTAGTCTTATGCTTGACTAGATATGGACTCCATGCTGGTGCCGCATACTCCAGGATTGGTCTGACATATGTGGTATATAATGTTCTGAAAGATTCCTTTCACAAGTTTCTAAAGGCCGTTCTTATGTTAGCCAACCTGTCATATGCTGGTGATGTTATCCTCTTGATATGAGCTTCAGGGGACAGGTCTGGCGTGATATCAACCCCCCAGGTCTTTCTCTCTCTCTGACTCTTGAAGTATTTCATCTCCCAAGTGATTCTTTGTATCTGGTCTCCTGCTTCCTACCCCTATCTTCATTACATTATATTTGCTTGGATTAAACTCTAACAGCCATTTGTTCGACCATTCCTGCAGCTTATCCAGCTCTTCTTGAAGCCTCAAGTTGTCCTCCTCTGTCTTAATCCTTCTCATAATTTTGGGCGTCGTCAGCAAACATTGAGAGGAATGAGCCTATACCCTCTGGGAGATCATTTACATATATCAGAAACAGGATAGGTCCAAGTACAGAGCCCTGTGGGACTCCACTGGTGACTTCACGCCAGTCTGAGGTCTCACCCCTCACTGTAACTCTCTCCTTCCTATTGTTTAGGTACTCCCTTATCCACTGGAGCGCCCTACCAGTTACTCCTGCCTGTTTCTCCAGCTTATGCATCAACCTTTTATGGGGTACTGTGTCAAAGGCTTTCCGACAGTCCAAAAAAATGCAGTCCGCCCACCCTTCTCTTTCTTGTTTAATCTTTGTCACCTGATCGTAGAATTCTATCAAGCCTGTAAGGCAAGATTTACCCTCCCTGAACCCATGTTGATGGGTTGTCACGAAGTCTCTTCTCTCCAGATGTGTTACTAGGTTTTTTCTCACAATCTTCTCCATCACCTTGCATTGTATACAAGTTAAGGACACTGGCCTGTAGTTCAGTGCCTCTTGTCTGTCACCCTTTTTGTATATTGGTACTACATTAGCAGTCTTCCATATTTCTGGTAGGTCCCCCGTTTCCAGTGACCTACTATACACTATGGAGAGTGGTAGGCAAAGTGCTCCTGCACACTCTTTCAATACCCATGGCGAGATTCCATCCGGCCCAACAGCTTTTCTCACATCCAGCTCCAATAGGTGCTTCTTGACCTCATCTCTTGTAATTTCGAACCTATCCAAGGTCACCTGGTTTGCTGCCACCTCTTCTAGCCCCGCGACATCTCCCTGTTCTATTGTAAAGACCTCCTGGAACCTTTTGTTGAGTTCTCCACACACCTCTTTGTCATTCTCTGTGTACCTGTCCTCGCCCACCCTAAGTTTCATCACCTGTTCCTTCACTGTTGTCTTCCTCCTGATGTGACTGTATTGTAGCTTTGGTTCAGTCTTGGCTTTATTTGCTATATCATTTTCATACCTTTTCTCAGCTGCTCTTCTCACACTGACATACTCGTTCCTGGTTCTCTGGTATCTCTCTCTACTTACTGGTGTTCTGTTATTACGGAAGTTCCTCCATGCCCTGTTGTTCAGCTCCTTTGCTTTCATACATTCCTTATTAAACCACGGATTCTTCCTTTGCTTCTCAGTTTTTTCCTGTCGGGCTGGGACAAACCTGCTTACAGCCTCCTCACATTTTTGGGTGACATAGTCCATCATGTCTTGTACGGACTTGTTTCCGAGTTCTGTGTCCCAATGTATATCCCATAGGAATTTATTCATTTCCTCATAGTTTCCCTTTCGGTACGCCAGCCCTTTGGTTCCCAGTTCCTTTTCGGGGGTGATAATTCCCAGCTCAACCAGGTTCTCAAAGCTCAATACACTATGATCACTCATTCCTAAGGGGGCTTCCAACTTAACTTCCCTTATATCCGACTCATTTAGGGTAAATATCAGATCAAGCAAGGCTGGTTCATCCCCTCCTCTCATTCTTGTCGGTCCCTTGACGTGTTGACTTAGAAAGTTTCTTGTTGCCACATCCAGCAGCTTAGCTCTCCATGTGTCTGGGCCTCCATGTGGGTCTCTGTTCCCCCAATCAATCTTCCCATGGTTGAAGTCTCCCATGATTAGAAGTCTGGATCCGTTCCTGCTAGCCACAGAAGCTGCTCTCTCTATTATATTGATGGTGGCCAAGTTGTTTTTATTATATTACTGTCTGGGTCTTCTGTCATTCGGTGGGGGGTTATATATGACTACTTCTATAATTTTCTGTCCTCCAGTTGCTATGGTGCCTGATATGTAGTCACTGAAACCTTCACAGTTCTGAATCACCATCTCTTCGAAACTCCAACCTTCTCTTAGTAGCAAAGCTACACCACCTCCTCCTCTCCCTTCTCTCTCTTTCCTCACTACATAGTAGCCCTGTGGAAACACTGCGTTTGTTATGATTTTCGTTAACTTTGTTTCTGTGAGTGCTATTATGTCTGGGGTTTCTTCTAGTGCCCATTCTCCAAGTTCACTTGTTTTATTTGAAATCCCATCTATGTTAGTGTACATCGCCTTGAAGCTCACTTTCTTCTGTTCATTTTCATGTCCCTTTCTTGGCGAGCATTCTGCTGGTGTGGGAAGCTGTTCCGTGGGTGAGAGGATCTGTGAGGTGGTTTGCAGGGTCTCAGAGGATTTTGGGGTGGGGGGTGGGGTTTAAGGGAAGGGGGAATAGGTAAGGTGTGGGTTAAGGAGGTAGGGGGGACATGGAGGATACGGGGTGAGAAGGGAGGAGGGATAGGGAGGGTATGGGATGAAGGGGGAGGGGGGAAAGGTGGGAGGGGGGACATGATGGGAATGGGGAAAGGGTGTCAGGGTCAGAATGGGGTGGGGGGGGGGAGGGAGGGGGGGGGGGGTGGGGGCAGGTAGGGTGAGGGGAAGGGAGGGTTTCTATGCAGAGGGGGGTGGTGGTGTTGCCCTCCCCTCTGGTGTTCCTGGGATGCTGGTTTTGGGTTCCTCTCTTGTCTCTGGGACTGTTGTGTTGAGGGCTGTGATTTCCTGGTTTGCTTCTCTCTTCCTGCTCTTCCTCCTTGCCTCTGCTGCCCTGGCTCTCTCCTCCTTCGTCCTGTCCCTCTGCAGGAATACATTTTTGTATCCCTCCATATGTTGCAGACGACTCTTTCTTTCGAGAATGTCCTCCTTCGTGGTTTCATTTGTAAACACCACCTTTACAAGTCGGTTTCTGGCCTTGTTGTACCAGCCCAACCTGAAAACCTTCTCAATGTTATGTACAGCCCCTTCCATCTGTAACCCCTTCAGTAGCCCATGTACTGCCTCTCTATCCTTGCCATTCCATTCTTGCCTGTTGGATCCTTCCTGTTTTTTGATGCCTACAACTACCACTGATCTTTTTCTCTCCAGCAGTTGAGTGGTGCACCTTGCTGCTTCCTGTGACGTAGCTGCTTGCATCGCTACCTCCCTCACTGTGTCCATTGCTTCTGAGCTCTTTTTCAGTATATCCGCAAATGTATCAGTACAGAGGCATTTCCTTCCAATGTAACATTCCCACCTTCCCTTTGGATGATAATCTGATGCTCGGTCCCTTTATTTTTCTTTGTGAGAGATTTGATCTCCTCCCTTGCTGACGCTAGCTCACTTTGCAGATTGTTAATTGTAATCCTCATTTCATTCATCTCCCTCCTGAATTCCTCCAGAACTTGGGTTAGCACTTCCTTTGTTTGATCTCCCTGGCTGCTTCCCGTGTCCCTTTTGCGGCCTCCTGCCATTTTGCCCCTTGTCAAGAGAGAGAGCAAGAGAGAGAGAGAGAGAGAGAGAGAGAGAGAGAGAGAGAGAGAGAGAGAGAGAGAGAGAGAGAGAGAGAGAGAGAGAGAGAGAGAGAGAGAGAGAGAGAGAGAGAGAGAGAGAGAGAGAACATGTGTGCGCGTGGGATGGGGTAAAGAGGAGGTGAGGTGTTCAGCTTACAGCAGGTAAGAGAGGGGGGAAGAGTAGGGGTAAGAGAGGGGGGTGGATTATGAGAGGTTTTATCTCCTTTCCACAAAAGGTGTTAATCCCTTCTAGCCTGTGTGTGCGTGTGTGTGCGTGCGTGCGTGTGCGTGTGTCACTAGTTTCTGTAAGCGGTAACTTCTACCCAGAATGAGCCACTCCGAGATTTAGTAATATATATACCCTCCTGAACAAGAATTTGATAATATTTTACCTCACACTGTACACCTGATAACTTGACCAGAGAGGGGGTACATACCAGTCTGTTTCCCGCTCACACAACTAGATGAGTAATGATGATGTATGGTTGACGATGGTGCTCCGTCGTCGCCTTTCCACTTGGTGATTCTCTAACTGCTAGTAGATTGACGATGTCGATTCTTTTCTACACAAATCTCTTAAGTCACAGTCACCACCCAACAAACACAGTCAGCAGTTCCACGGCGGGCCGTCCCACCTGGCCGTCAGGTCAGGTCAGGTCAGGTCACTACGCGGTCCTCCACACTGTATGCACCGGTGATTCCACTAGTTACACTTTGTTTTTTTTTGCACTATCGCTAGCGATATGACTATGCTATGAAGCACCCTGCTAGCTACACACTGCGAGAGGCCAAATACTATGATCTAGCCTCAATAATCCTTCAATGTCCCGATAAATTGACGAATTTCGTGGACCTCGCTAATCGCGTGTGTCTCCTACCAACGCTGGTCTACTCCAACGCTGGTCTACTCCAACGCTGGTCTACTAGCCTGTGTGTGTGTGTGTGTGTGTGTGTGTGTGTGTGGTGAAGAAGTTTGTGAGAGGTGTGTTTGTGTGTGTGTGTGTGTGTGTGTGTGTGAGTCGAAAAAGAAGGCTTGGAAAGGTGTGTTTAGGAGCTGGCTGGGAAAGGTGTGTACTTGCCTCTCAACTCTTAATCAGCTGGTGTAAAGATATCATATCTACATTTAAAACTGCGTTTGGAATCATCTTCCACCACATAACTTCCTAATGCATTCCATTTATTAAATACTCTGATACTGAAAAAGGTCTTTCTAATGTCACTGTGGCTCATTTTGGTACTCAACTTCCACAATTGCTCCCTTGTGCGTGTACCATCTGTGTTAAATAATCCATCCTTGTCTACCCTGTCAATTTCCCCGAGAATTTTGTATATAGTTATCATGTCTCCCCGAGCTCTTCTATCTTCTAGCGACATGAGGTGCAGTTCGCTCAGCCTTTTCTCGTAACTCATGCTCATAGTTATAGAACTGATATAGTCGCATAGCTCTGACTTTTCTCCAGCTTCATCTTATGTTTGACAAGGTACGGGTTCCATGCTGGGGCCGCATGCTGCAGGATTGGTCTTATATATGTGGTTTGCAAAGTTCTGAATGATTCCTTACATTATGTGTTACTACATTGAATGATTCCTGTGTGTGGTGGCATAATACAGTACAATACAATAAAATATTTATTTAAAAGAATGTTTGTACAAGAACATAGGAGTAATGTACAAGTTGTAGGGTTGACTATTACAATAGTCATTAGTAGTAGCAATAATACAGTAGTTAACTTACATTAAAGACAGAATGGAAATAGGAGATGTACTTTAGTAAAGCAGCTGGATTCTTCCTCATAACATTTTGTTTAAACATAACAGAACATAGAGTAATATGGTAATTTAAGGTCAATGGAGCCAACACTAAAAAATGAACTAAGAATATGAAGGACATGAGTAAACTCTGGAACAAATAAATGTAAGAAATTAGATGACAATAAATACTGAAAGTACATAATACTCAGTATATGCAATTTAATAAATGAGTAACTCAAAAAACTTACTATAAGGGAAAATATGAGTGAAGCTATTGTAGCGTTTTCTTCTTGAAAAGTCAATGAAAAGCCTCTAATGTACTCAACGTATGACCGTTCTATAGTGACACAGCACTCTGACACTCTAGAATTCCTCACTTTGTGTAATACCCCCGTCCCTACGTGCCACTGTACACCCAGGGGGAGCACCTTAGTCGCCCACTGGGCTAGAATTCCATGAACCAGCCTTGCCCCTATAGCAAGTAAAGTAAGCCGGCCACTCCCATGCCCGTAGGCACGAAGAACAAGGAATTACTCGGCCAGCTTGTCAGCCAAACAAGTATCAATTTCAAGGTCGCCAATCAGACCTGTACTCATCTGAGACCAGATAATTTCTTCATGTGCAGTGGTATGTAATATCGTCCAGTCAGAAACTTATTCCACATTGTGTGGTACTCAGTAACCTCAGACAAACATACAGACATATGAAGGAGAGGAAGTACACACCATACTTAAAATTATTCACCGTTTACTAAAATAACAACCCGTCCTCCACTCAAGTCCATTAGATCCCGCGGTCGACCCCACAGACCATTCATAAATTTTTACAGGCTGTATATTCAAAACAGGGAATTTTCTCAAATATTGATTAGTATTATAATACTAGCTGTACCCGGCCACAGCAGACTTCCCCTGTCTCCCAGTCCTCCCCACTATTCCCCCTCCCTTATTCCCTCGTCCTCCCAACCATTCCACACTCCTCCATTCCCTCGTCCTCCCAACCATTCCACACTCCTCCATCCCCTCGTCCTCCCATCCATTCAACCTTGTGCCCCACCATTCCCCCCTCCCCCGTCTATTTGAACTCCCCACCATCCCCCACTCCAGCGTCCCCTCGTCCTCCTAATCATTCCCCCACACCACCATCCCCTTGTTCTCCCAACAATCTCCCCCATCCCTCGTCCTCCCTACCTTCCCTCCCCCCATCCCTACATCATCTCCAATATCCCCCACTCCCCTGTCCCTTTGTTCTCTCCACCATTCTCCATTCCCTTGTCCTCTCGTTCCCACCATCACCAACTCCCCTAACCCCTCGCCCTCCCAACCATTATTCCCTCCTCTGTCCCCTCATCCTCCCCGCTATCCACCACTCCCGTCCCCTCATCCTCTCCACCATTCCCCACTCCCTCGTTCAATGCATTCCCAAAAGATCTAATGTTCCCATCAGAAAATTGGGAACATCAAATGATCTGATGTTCCCATCATTGAAATATAAGAAAAACAGTCAAAAAAACGAAATGAAAAAATACAAAAATACAAACATAAACTATAGTCACGAAATGAATGGCATGGTAAACAACACAGCTCAATTCCAACATAATGTCACACAAAATAATTAAATACAAAGAAAATAAATCGAAATCTGTGAAAATTCCATTTATCAATGAAATCGGTTGTAACATATTTAGTATAGCAAGTATTGCTCTTACGTGCAACATATGGCACTGGTTTTCAAAAAAAGCATGTTTTTACCTGTCACAGGTGTGGCATCTATACTTATACTCATGAAATGAACGTTATGGTAAACAGCACAGCTCAATTGAATCACAATGTCACTCAAAACAATTAAATCAAATTGAAAATAAATCAAAATTTATGAAATTTCAATTTGTCAGTGCAATCGGTAACATCGAAATGGAATCGTGACATATTTAGTACAGTGTGTGTTGCTCTTATGTGCAACAGATGGTGCTATTTCTTTAAAAAATAAACTGTTTTTACCTGTCACAGGTGTGGCATCTATACTTATACTCACGAAATGAATGGTATGGTAAACAGCACAGCTCAATTCCAACACAATGTCACTCAAAGTAACAAAATCAAAATGAAAATAAATCGAAATCTATGAAAATTAAATTTATCAATGCAACCAGAAACATTGAAATGGAATCGTTTCATATTTAGAATAGCGTGTGTTGCTCCTACGAACAACAGATGGCACTGTTTTTTAATAGAAAACATGTTTTTACTTGTCACAGGGGTGGTATCTATATAGTAGGTATATAAAAACACACGCATATATGAATGGAACGTTGTGTTAAAATTTCAAAGCAATCGGTGAAGAACTTTTAAAGATTTCCCTCACATGAAAAACACAGTTTTGATAAAAAAAAAACACGTTTTTTCCCGTCACAGATGTGACATCTATATAGTATGTATATTAAAACCCGCTCGGATGTGAATGGAACGTTGTGTGAAAATTTCAAAGTAATCGGTGAAGAACTTTCGGAGATTAGCGATTATGAACAAACGAACAGTTACATTTTTATTTATATAGATATTGACATATTCTGCATATATAGGCATAGGTTAGGTTAGGTTAGGTGTTTAGGTTCTGTTGGCGATTATTTGTATTTGTACTAAGTGGGTGAAGCATTTACAGAGTTGTGTTTTGAACAAAATTCGTCAGTGAAGCATTTGTTCCAGAAGTGTTTGAACCAAATCAGTTGCGAGTCTTGTGTAACCCGTTTTTCATTCATAAAGAGGGGGTTTGGGGGATACATGGAATCACATTTGGTCTTTGTTTGGAAGACGGGCTGAAAATAAAGCTACTGGGTAACGGTTTGAAAATATCTTACATATTTTACAGATGGCAACACTCCGCAAGCCAGTAATAATATAGCAACACTCCGCAAGTCAGTAAAAAAATGGCACAACCCTTTCTCGCACTTTCGTATAGTCAATATTGACTTATTAAATATGTGTATATGTGACATACTTAACATACTAGTTTAACCTTGAAAAGCTTCATAGAAAACACCGACCTTACCTAACCTTCTTAGTATGTTAAGATAAGCATCTTATTGCTTCGTAATTACAATTATTATATGTGACATACTTAACATACTAGTTTAACCTTGAAAAGCTTCATAGAAAACACCGACCTTACCTAACCTTCTTAGTATGTTAAGATAAGCATCTTATTGCTTCGTAATTACAATTATTACTTAAACTATTATAGGTATAGGTTAAGTAAAAATTGTAATTGACATGACATACTTAACATACTAGTTTAACCTTGAAAAGCTTCATAGAAAACACCGACCTTACCTAACCTTCTTAGTATGTTAAGATAAGCATCTTATTGCTTCGTAATTACAATTAATACTTAAACTATTATAGGTATAGGTTAAGTAAAAATTGTAATTGACATGACATACTTAACATACTAGTTTAACCTTGAAAAGCTTCATAGAAAACACCGACCTTACCTAACCTTCTTAGTATGTTAAGATAAGCATCTTATTGCTTCGTAATTACAATTATTACTTAAACTATTATAGGTATAGGTTAAGTAAAAATTGTAATTACGAATCAGTAAGATGCTTATCTTAACATACTAAGAAGGTTAGGTATTAACCTAATTAATTAAAAATTCAATATATCATTGCAATCGGAAACACTGAAATGGAATCGTAACCTACTCAGTATAGCGAGTGTTGCTTTTACATGTACCAGATGGCACTGTTTTTCCAAGAAAAGTATGTTTTTACCTGTCAGAGGTGTATTAGGTATATAAAAACACGTGTGTATTTAAATGCAACGTTGTGTCAAAATTTCAAGACAATCGGTAAGTAGGTTTCGGAGATTTCCCTCACGTGAAAACTCACATGAAAAAGACAGTTTCTCTAAAAAAGCATGTTTTTACCTTTCACAGGTGTGTGACATCTATATAGTAGGTATATAAAAAGACGCTCGTAAGTGAATGTAACGTTGTGTCAAAATTTCAAGGCAATCGGTGGAAAACTTTCGGATATTAGCGATTTTGAGCAAGCGAACATTAAAATTTTTATATATATAGATTGTATTAATGATTCTCTACCTAATATTCCCTCCTAACTTGTGGGTTACAACACAGCCTTCTAGGAAGCCCTTCAGGTCAGGATTGACATTGCAATTCAGAGTTTTACAGATATAGATAACACTTGAGAGTATGAGAGTATGTGCAGTGACTTGATATTTTACATGTTCATGGATTTCATTAAGAGAGCAGACTGGTTATCTTGAGATCTTGAGATGATTTCGGGGCTTAGTGTCCCTGCGGCCCGGTCCTCGACCAGGCCTCCACCCCCAGGAAGCAGCCCGTGGTAGCTGACTAACTCCCAGGTACCTATTTGCTGCTAGGTAACAGGATCATCAGGGTGAAAGAAACTCTACCCATTGTTTCTCTCCGGCGCCCGGGATCGAACCTTGGACCTCAGGATCACGCGTCCAGTGTTCAGCCCGATCAGCCACCAGCGGGTGTCTGGGACTAGAATTTGTGATTGTTCTAATATCAGATTTTTGTTGAGAAATTAGGGGTAGGAGGTAATTAAGGGTGGGTTGGTCCTCCAGGCCCAGACACCATAGGTGAGATATGTATAAATTAGTGAATAAATCAGAGTAACTAGAGCAGGGCGAGGAATATAGTATCTGGCTTTGGAAAGAATGCCTATTGTTTTAAAAACCTTTTTGGTAATATCTTGAATATGGCTACTGAAATTTAGTTTGTTATCACTGTGAACACGAAGGAACTTCCCATCTACTCTGCTTACAATTTGAGTATTGCTAATTCTTAGATCAATTTGATTGTTGGACTTGTTAGCGAGCTAAATGTAAAAAGTCTTGTCAATGTAAAGGACAAGTTTGTTAACAGTCAACCACAAATGGACTTGATTAAGCTCTGTATTCACGTGTCATTTAGACAACCCATCCTCCTGTTTAGATAGTACCTATTGTGATGATTGTCAATAGTCACGAATTCGTACGTACTTAGCTTTTAGATAGTATTATACTGACTAGTAAGGAGTTCATATAAAAATGAAGCCAAAAACAAAATCAGATATAGTGTATTAGGCCTAAGAAGGTCAGGTTAGGTTTAGTTTGACTATGCAACACAAGTGAAAAATAGTTTTCCGGTTTGTCCAACTCAGCAGTACCTATTTTTACTTTCTAATTTCGTTGTTTGTCGGTATATATACTTCGATCCTCACCGTTATTATAAGTACTACCAAAATAGGAGGATGGGCTGCATTTAGAATAAGTGGATTAGCATTTGAGAAAATGAAGGTTGTATCATCAACAAACAGAATTGGCTTCACATGTTGTGTGGTATTTGGAAGATCATTGATATATATGAGAAAGAGGAATGGACAAAGTATACTACCCTGAGGAACACCCATGTTAATTGGGAGAGTGGGAGAAGTGGCCTCGTTCACTGAAACATACTGCTTGCTGCCTGTCACTGAGGTAAGACTACAAGTACTGAAGGGCTCTTACCTGTGACTCAATATGGTTAGAGTTGGTGAACAAGTTTATTGTGGTTAACAGCGCCAAAAGCCTTAGGTAGGTCAACAAACAGACCTATGGTGTACTTACTCATTTTTGTCAAGTACTGCATGTATTAGGGTAAATATATTTATAAGAGCATCATTGGTGCTTTTAAGGGGCCTGAAGCGATATTGATTGAAACTCATATATCTCAAATATCGCTAATATTTATCAAGTGTGGTCAGTTCTAGGGAAATCAACATATATTTATCGAGCTCTGATATCTAACTTCGCTGGAATAGAGCTGTTTATATAAAAGTTTCTCAATTATTTTACATGTTAAGATTTCAATGGTGGAAGCTGGTGGAAGTGTGTGTGTGTGATGGCTGTGAATGTGTGTGGAGGAGGAGGCTGGGAGAGGTGTGTGGAGGAGGAGGCTGGGAGAGGTGTGTGGAGGAGGAGGCTGGGAGAGGTGTGTGGAGGAGGAGGCTGGGAGAGGTGTGTGGAGGAGGAGGCTGGGAGAGGTGTGTGGAGGAGGAGGCTGGGAGAGGTGTGTGGAGGAGGAGGCTGGAAGAGGTGTGTGGAGGAGGAGGCTGGGAGAGGTGTGTGGAGGAGGAGACTGGGAGAGGTGTGTGGAGGAGGAGACTGGGAGAGGTGCGTGGAGGAGGAGGCAGGGAGAGGTGTGTGGAGGAGGAGGCTGGGAGAGGTGTGTGGAGGAGGAGACTGGGAGAGGTGTGTGGAGGAGGAGACTGGGAGAGGTGTGTGGAGGAGGAGGCTGGGAGAGGTGTGTGGAGGAGGAGGCTGGGAGAGGTGTGTGGAGGAGGAGGCTGGGAGAGGTGTGTGGAGGAGGAGGCTGGGAGAGGTGTGTGGAGGAGGAGACTGGGAGAGGTGTGTGGAGGAGGAGGCTGGGAGAGGTGTGTGGAGGAGGAGGCTGGGAGAGGTGTGTGGAGGAGGAGACTGGGAGAGGTGTGTGGAGGAGGAGGCTGGGAGAGGTGTGTGGAGGAGGAGACTGGGAGAGGTGTGTGGAGGAGGACACTGGGAGAGGTGTGTGGAGGAGGAGGCTGGGAGAGGTGTGTGGAGGAGGAGGCTGGGAGAGGTGTGTGGAGGAGGAGGCTGGGAGAGGTGTGTGGAGGAGGAGGCAGGGAGAGGTGTGTGGAGGAGGAGGCAGGGAGAGGTGTGTGGAGGAGGAGGCTGGGAGAGGTGTGTGGAGGAGGAGGCTGGGAGAGGTGTGTGGAGGAGGAGACTGGGAGAGGTGTGTGGAGGAGGAGGCTGGGAGAGGTGTGTGGAGGAGGAGGCTGGGAGAGGTGTGTGGAGGAGGAGGCTGGGAGAGGTGTGTGGAGGAGGAGACTGGGAGAGGTGTGTGGAGGAGGAGACTGGGAGAGGTGTGTGGAGGAGGAGACTGGAAGAGGTGTGTGGAGGAGGAGACTGGGAGAGGTGTGTGGAGGAGGAGGCTGGGAGAGGTGTGTGGAGGAGGAGGCTGGGAGAGGTGTGTGGAGGAGGAGGCTGGGAGAGGTGTGTGGAGGAGGAGACTGGGAGAGGTGTGTGGAGGAGGAGACTGGGAGAGGTGTGTGGAGGAGGAGACTGGAAGAGGTGTGTGGAGGAGGAGGCTGGGAGAGGTGGGTGGAGGAGGAGGCTGGGAGAGGTGGGTGGAGGAGGAGGCTGGGAGAGGTGTGTGGAGGAGGAGGCTGGGAGAGGTGTGTGGAGGAGGAGGCTGGGAGAGGTGGGTGGAGGAGGAGGCAGGGAGAGGTGGGTGGAGGAGGAGACTGGGAGAGGTGTGTGGAGGAGGAGGCTGGGAGAGGTGTGTGGAAGAGGAGGCTGGGAGAGGTGTGTGGAGGAGGAGGCTGGGAGAGGTGGGTGGAGGAGGAGGCAGGGAGAGGTGGGTGGAGGAGGAGGCTGGGAGAGGTGTGTGGAGGAGGAGGCTGGGAGAGGTGTGTGGAGGAGGAGGCTGGGAGAGGTGTGTGGAGGAGGAGGCTGGGAGAGGTGTGTGGAGGAGGAGGCTGGGAGAGGTGTGTGGAAACGAAGGCTGGGCTACCAACTACCTGCTCCGTCAGATAGATAATAGTCTCCAAAGGCTCCGTCAGATAGATAATAGTCTCCAGATGCTTCGCAAGGTAGTTGGTAGTCTCCAGATGCTCCGTCAGGTAGTTGGTAGTCTCCAAATGCTCCGTCAGGTAGTTGGTAGTCTCCAGATGCTCCGTCAGGTAGTTGGTAGTCTCCAGATGCTCCGTCAGGTAGTTGGTAGTCTCCAAATGCTCCGTCAGGCAGTTGGTAGTCTCAAGATGCTCCGTCAGGTAGTTGGTAGTCTCCAAATGCTCCGTCATATAGGTGGTAGTGTACAGATGATCCATCAGGTAGTTGGTAGTCTAAAGATGCTCCGTCAGGTAGTTGGTAGTCTAAAGATGCTCCGTCAGGTAGTTGGTAGTCTCCAGATGCTCCGTCAGGTAGTTGGTAGTCTAAAGATGCTCCGTCAGGGAGTTGGTAGTCTCCAGATGCTCCGTCAGGTAGTTGGTAGTCTCCAGATGCTCCGACAGATAGTTGGTAGTCTTCAGATGCTCCATCAGGTAGTTCGTAGTCTCCAGATGCTCCGTCAGGTAGTTGGTAGTCGTCAGATGCTCCGTCAGGTAGTTGGTAGTCTCGAGATACTCCGCCAGGTAGTTGGTAGTCTCCAGATGCTTCGTCAGGTAGTTGGTAGTCTCCAGATGCTCCAGCAGGTAGTTCGTAGTCTCTAGATGCACCGTCAGGTAGTTGGTAATCTCCAGATGCTCCGTCAGGTAGTTCGTAGTCTCCAGATGTTTCATCAGGTAGTTTCCAGATAGTCTCCAGTAGTCTGGTAGTTTCCAAATGCTCCAGTATTCTCTAGTAGTCTTTAGTCTCCAGTTGCACCGTCAGATAGTTGGTAGTTTCCAGATGCTCCACCAGGGAGTTGGTAGTCTCAAGATGCTCCGTCAGGTAGTTGGTAGTCTCCAAATGCTCCGTCATATAGGTGGTAGTGTACAGATGCTCCATCAGGTAGTTGGTAGTCTCCAGATGCTCCGCCAGGGAGTTGGTAGTCTCCAGATGCTCCGTCAGGTAGTTGGTAGTCTCCAGATGCTCCGTCAGGTAGTTGGTAGTCTCCAGATGCTCCGTCAGGTAGTTGATAGTCTCCACATGCTCCTTCAGATAGTTGGTAGTGAACAGATGCTTCGTCAGGTAGTTGGTGGTCTCCAGATGCTCCGTCAGGTAGTTGGTAGTCTCCAGATGCTCCGTCAGGTAGTTGGTAGTCTCCAGATGCTCCGTCAGGTAGTTGGTAGTCTCCAGATGCTCCGTCATATAGTTGTAGTCTAAAGATGCTCCGTCAGGAAGTTGGTAGTCTCCAGATGCTCCGTCATATAGTTGTAGTCTAAAGATGCTCCGTCAGGTAGTTGGTAGTCTCAAGATACTCCGTCAGGTAGTTGATGTAGTTGGTAGTCTCCTAATGCTCCGTCAGGTAGTTGGTAGTCTCCAGATGCTCCGTCACGTAGTTGGTAGTCTCCAGATGCTCCGGCAGGTAGTTGGTAATCTCCAGATTCTCTTTCCGATAGATGGTAGTCTCCAGATGATCTGTCAGGTAGTTGGTAGTCTCCAGATGCTACTTCAGATAGTTGGTAGTCTTCAGATGCTCCATCAGGTAGTTCGTAGTCTCCAGATGCTCCGTCAGGTAGTTGGTAATCTCCAGAAGCTCCGTCAGGTAGTTCGTTGTCTCCAGATGCTCCGGCAGGTATTTGGTAGTCTTCAGATGCTCCGTCAGGTAGTTGGTAGTCTCGAGATACTCCGCCAGGTAGTTGGTAGTCTCGAGATACTCCGCCAGGTAGTTGGTAGTCTCCAGATGCTTCGTCATATACTTGGTAGTCTCCAGATGCTCCGTCAGGTAGTTGGTAGTCTCCAGATGCTCCGTCAGGTAGTTGGTAGTGTCCAGATGCTCCGTCAGGTAGTTGGTAGTGTCCAGATGCTCCGTCAAATAGTTGTATTCTAAAGATGCTCCCTCAGGTAGTTGGTAGTCTCCAGATGCTCCGTCAGATAGTTGGTAGTCTCCAGATACTCCGTCAGGTAGTTGATGTAGTTGGTAGTCTCCAAATGCTCCGTTAGGTAGTTGGTAGTCTCCAGATGCTCCGGCAGGTAGTTGGTAGTCTCCAGATGCTACTTCAGATAGTTGGTAGTCTCCAGATGCTCCGTCAGGTAATTGGTAGTCTCCAGATGCTCCGTCAGGTAATTGGTAGTCTCCAGATGCTCCGTCTGGTAGTTGGTAGTCTCCAGATGCTACTTCAGCTAGTTGGTAGTGTACAGATGCTCCGTCAAGTAGCTGGTAGTCTCCAAATGTTCCGTCAGGAAGATCGTAGTCTCCAGATGCTCCGTCAGGTAGTTGGAAGACTCCAGATGCTCCGTCAGGTAGTTGGTAGTCTCCAGATGCTCGGTCAGGTAGTTGGTTGTCTCCAGATGCTCCGTCAGGTAGTTGGTAGTCTCCAGATGCTCCGTCAGGTAGTTGGTAGTCTCTAGATGCTCCGTCAGGTAGTTGGTAGTCTCCAAATGTTCCGTCAGGTAGTTCGTAGTCTCCAGATGCTCCGTCAGGTAGTTGGAAGACTCCAGATGCTCCGTCAGGTAGTTGGTAGTCTCTAGATGCTCCGTCAGGTAGTTGGTAGTCTCCAGATGCTCCGTCATGTAGTTGGTAGTCTCCAGATGCCCGGTCATATAATTGGTTGTCTCCAGATGCTCCGTCAGGTAGTTGATGAAGTTGGTAGTCTCCAGATGCTCCGTCAGGTAGTTGGTAGTCTCCAGATGCTCCGTCAGGTAGTTGGTAGTCTAGAAATGCTTCGTCAGGTAGTTGCAAGTCTCCAGATGCTCTATCAGGTAGTTGGTAGTCTCCAGATGCCCTGTCATATAGTTGGTAATCTCCAGATGCTCCGTCAGGTAGTTGGTAGTCTCCAGATGCACCGTCAGTTAGTTGGTAGTCTCCAGATGCTCCGTCAGGTAGTTGGTAGTCTCCAGATGCTCCGTCAGGTAGTTGGTAGTCTCCAAACGTTCCGTCAGGTAGTTCGTAGTCTCCAGATGCTCCGTCAGGTAGTTGGTAGTCTCCAGATGCTCCGTCAGGTATTTGGTAGTCTCCAGATGATCCGTCATATAGTTGTAGTCTAAAGATGCTCCGTCAGGTAGTTGGTAGTCTCCAGATGCTCCGTCATATAGTTGTAGTCTAAAGATGCTCCGTCAGGTAGTTGGTAGTCTCAAGATACTCCGTCAGGTAGTTGATGTAGTTGGTAGTCTCCTAATGCTCCGTCAGGTAGTTGGTAGTCTCCAGATGCTCCGTCACGTAGTTGGTAGTCTCCAGATGCTCCGTCAGGTAGTTGGTAGTCTCCAGATGCTCCGGCAGGTAGATGGTAATCTCCAGATGCTCTTTCAGATAGATGGTAGTCTCCAGATGATCTGTCAGGTAGTTGGTAGTCTCCAGATGCTACTTCAGATAGTTGGTAGTCTTCAGATGCTCCATCAGGTAGTTCGTAGTCTCCAGATGCTCCGTCAGGTAGTTGGTAATCTCCAGAAGCTCCGTCAGGTAGTTCGTTGTCTCCAGATGCTCCGGCAGGTATTTGGTAGTCTTCAGATGCTCCGTCAGGTAGTTGGTAGTCTCGAGATACTCCGCCAGGTAGTTGGTAGTCTCCAGATGCTTCGTCATATACTTGGTAGTCTCCAGATGCTTCGTCAGGTAGTTGGTAGTCTCCAGATGCTCCGTCAGGTAGTTGGTAGTCTCCAGATGCTCCGTCAGGTAGTTGGTAGTGTCCAGATGCTCCGTCAGGTAGTTGGTAGTCTCCAGATACTCCGTCAAATAGTTGTATTCTAAAGATGCTCCCTCAGGTAGTTGGTAGTCTCCAGATGCTCCGTCATATAGTTGTAGTCTAAAGATGCTCCGTCAGATAGTTGGTAGTCTCCAGATGCTACTTCAGATAGTTGGTAGTGTCCAGATGCTCCGTCAGGTAGTTGATGTAGTTGGTAGTCTCCAAATGCTCCGTTAGGTAGTTGGTAGTCTCCAGATGCTCCGGCAGGTAGTTGGTAGTCTCCAGATGCTACTTCAGATAGTTGGTAGTCTCCAGATGCTCCGTCAGGTAATTGGTAGTCTCCAGATGCTCCGTCAGGTAGATAGTAGTCTCCAGATGCTCCGTCAGGTAGTTGGTAGTCTCCAGATGCTCCGTCAGGTAGATGGTAGTCTCCAGATGCTCCGTCAGGTAATTGGTAGTCTCCAGATGCTCCGTCTGGTAGTTGGTAGTCTCCAGATGCTACTTCAGCTAGTTGGTAGTGTACAGATGCTCCGTCAGGTAGCTGGTAGTCTCCAAATGTTCCGTCAGGTAGTTCGTAGTCTCCAGATGCTCCGTCAGGTAGTTGGAAGACTCCAGATGCTCCGTCAGGTAGTTGGTAGTCTCCAGATGCTCGGTCAGGTAGTTGGTTGTCTCCAGATGCTCCGTCAGGTAGTTGGTAGTCTCCAGATGCTCCGTCAGGTAGATGGTAGTCTCCAGATGCTCCGTCAGGTAATTGGTAGTCTCCAGATGCTCCGTCTGGTAGTTGGTAGTCTCCAGATGCTACTTCAGCTAGTTGGTAGTGTACAGATGCTCCGTCAGGTAGCTGGTAGTCTCCAAATGTTCCGTCAGGTAGTTCGTAGTCTCCAGATGCTCCGTCAGGTAGTTGGAAGACTCCAGATGCTCCGTCAGGTAGTTGGTAGTCTCCAGATGCTCGGTCAGGTAGTTGGTTGTCTCCAGATGCTCCGTCAGGTAGTTGGTAGTCTCCAGATGCTCCGTCAGGTAGTTGGTAGTCTCTAGATGCTCCGTCAGGTAGTTGGTAGTCTCCAAATGTTCTGTCAGGTAGTTCGTAGTCTCCAGATGCTCCGTCAGGTAGTTGGAAGACTCCAGATGCTCCGTCAGGTAGTTGGTAGTCTCTAGATGCTCCGTCAGGTAGTTGGTAGTCTCCAGATGCTCCGTCAGGTAGTTGGTAGTCTCTAGATGCTCCGTCAGGTAGTTGGTAGTCTCCAGATGCCCGGTCATATAAATGGTTGTCTCCAGATGCTCCGTCAGGTAGTTGATGAAGTTGGTAGTCTCCAGATGCTCTGTCAGGTAGTTGGTAGTCTCCAGATGCTCCGTCAGGTAGTTGGTAGTCTAGAAATGCTTCGTCAGGTAGTTGCAAGTCTCCAGATGCTCTATCAGGTAGTTGGTAGTCTCCAGATGCCCTGTCATATAGTTGGTAATCTCCAGATGCTCCGTCAGGTAGTTGGCAGTCTCCAGATGCACCGTCAGTTAGTTGGTTGTCTCCAGATGCTCCGTCAGGTAGTTTGTAGTCTCCAGATGCTCCGTCAGGTAGTTGGTAGTCTCCAAACGTTCCGTCAGGTAGTTCGTAGTCTCCAGATGCTCCGTCAGGTAGTTGGAAAACTCCAGATGCTCCGTCAGGTAGTTGGTAGTCTCCAGATGCTCTGTAAGGTAGTTGATAGTCACCAGATGCTCCTTCAGATAGTTGGTAGTGAACAGATGCTCCGTCAGGTAGTTGGTAGTCTCCAGATTCTCTGTCAAGTAGTTGGTAGTCTCCAGATGCTCCGTCATATAGTTGGTAGTATCCAGATGCTACGTCAGGTAGTTGGTAGTCTCTAGATGCTCTGTCAGGTAGTTGGTAGTCTCCAGATGCTCTGTCAGGAAGTTCGTAGTCTCCAGATGCTCCGTCAGGTAGTTGATGTAGTTGGTAGTCTCCAAATGCTCCGTAAGGTAGTTGGTAGTCTAAAGATGCTCCGTCAGGAAGTTGGTAGTCTCCAGATGCTCCGTCAGGTAGTTGGTAGTCTCCAGATGCTCCGACAGATAGTTGGTAGTCTTCAGATGCTCCATCAGGTAATTCGTAGTCTCCAGATGCTCCGTCAGGTAGTTGGTAATCTCCAGAAGCTCCGTCAGGTAGTTCGTAGTCTCCAGATGCTCCGGCAGGTAGATGGTAGTCTTCAGATGGTCCGCCAGGTAGTTGGTAGTCTCGAGATACTCCGCCAGCAAGTTGATAGTCTCCAGATGCTCCGTCAGGTAATTCGTAATCTCCAGATGCTCCGTCAGGAAGTTGGTAATCTCCAGAAGCTCCGTCAGGTAGTTCGTAGTCTCCAGATGCTCCGGCAGGTAGATGGTAGTCTTCAGATGGTCCGCCAGGTAGTTGGTAGTCTCCAGATGCTCCAGCAGGTAGTTCGTAGTCTCTAGATGCACCGTCAGGTAGTTGGTAATCTCCAGATGCTCCGTCAGGTAGTTCGTAGTCTCCAGATGTTCCATCAGGTAGTTTCCAGATAGTCTCCAGTAGTCTGGTAGTCTCCAAATGCTGTAGTATTCTCCAGTAGTCTTTAGTCTGCAGATGATCCGTCATGTAATTGGTAGTCTCCAGATGCTCCGTCAGATAGTTGGTAGTTTGCAGATGCTCCACCAGGGAGTTGGTAGTCTCGAGTTGCTCCGTCAGGTAGTTGGTAGTCTCTAAATGCTCCGTCATATAGGTGGTAGTGTACAGATGCTCCATCAGGTAGTTGGTAGTCTCCAGATGCTCCGCCAGGGAGTTGGTAGTCTCCAGATGCTCCATCAGGTAGTTGGTAGTCTCCAGATGCTCCGCCAGGGAGTTGGTAGTCTCCAGATGCTCCGTCAGGTAGTTGGTAGTCTCCAGATGCTCCGTCAGGTAGTTGGTAGTCTCCAGATGCTCCGTCAGGTAGTTGGTAGTCTCGAGATGCTCTGTCAAGTAGTTGGTAATCTCCAGATGCTCCGTCATATAGTTGGTAGTCTCAAGATGCTCCGTCAGGTAGTTGGTAGTCTCCAAATGCTCCTTCATATTGGTGGTAGTGTACAGATGTTCCATCAGGTAGTTGGTAGTCTCCAGATGCTCCGCCAGGGAGTTGGTAGTCTCAAGATACTCCGTCAGGTAGTAGGTAGTCTCCAAATGCTCCATCATATAGGTGGTAACCTCCAGATGCTCCGTCATATACTTGGTAGTCTCCAGATGCTCCGTCAGGTAGTTGGTAGTCTCCAGATGCTCCGTCATATAGTTAGTAGTCTCCAGATGCTCCGTCAGGTAGTTGGTAGTCTCCAGATGCTCAGTCAGGTAGCTGGTAGTCTCCAGATGCTCTGTCAGGAAGTTGGTAGTCTCCAGATGCTCCGTCATATAATTGGTAGTCTCCAGATGCTCCGTCAAGTTGTTGGTAGTCTCCAGATGCACCGTCAAGTAGTTGATGTAGTTGGTAGTCTCGAAATGCTCCGTCAGGTAGTTGGTAGTCTCCAGATGCTCCGTCAGGTAGTTGGTAGTCTCCAGATGCTCCGTCAGGTAGTTTGTAGTCTCCAGATGCTCCTTCAGATAGTTGGTAGTGAACAGATGCTCCGTCAGGTAGTTGGCGGTCGCCAGATGCTCCGTCAGGTAGTTGGTAGCCCCCAGATGCTCCGTCAGGTAGTTGGTAGTCTCCAGAGGCTCCGTCATATAATTGTTGTCTAAAGATGCTCCGTCAGGTAGTTGGTAGTCTCCAGATACTCCGTCAGGTAGTTGATGTAGTTGGTAGTCTACAAATGCTCCGTTAGGTAGTTGGTAGTCACCAGATGCTCCGTCAGGTAGTTGGTAGTCTCCAGATGCTCCGGCAGGTAGTTGGTAGTCTCCAGATGCTCTTTCAGATAGATGGTAGTCTCCAGATGCTCCGTCAGGTAGTTGGTAGTCTCCAGATGCTATTTCAGATAGTTGGTAGTCTCCAGATGCTCCGTCAGGTAATTGGTAGTCTCCAGATGCTCCGTCAGGTAATTGGTAGTCTCCAGATGCTACGTCAGGTAATTGGTAGTCTCCAGATGCTCCGTCAGGTAGTTGGTAGTCTCCAAATGTTCCGTCAGGTAGTTCGTAGTCTCCAGATGCTCCGTCAGGTAGTTGGTATTCTCCAGATGCTCGGTCAGGTAGTTGGTTGTCTCCAGATGCTCCGTCAGGTAGTTGGTAGTCTCGAGATGCTCCGTCAGGTAGTTTGTAGTCTCGAGATGCTCCGTCAGGTAGTTGGTAGTCTCTAGATGCACCGTCAGGTAGTTGGTAGTCTCCAGATGCCCCGTCATATAATTGGTAGTCTCCAGATGCTCCGTCAGGTAGTTGATGTAGTTGGTAGTCTCCAGATGCTCCGTCAGGTAGTTGGTAGTCTCCAGATGCTCCGTCAGGTAGTTGGTAGTCTAATGATGCTCCGTCAGGTAGTTGGTAGTCTACAAATGCTTCGTCAGGTAGTTGGAAGTCTCCAGATGGTCTATCAGGTAGTTGATAGTCTCCAGATGCTCCGTCAGGTAGTTGGTAGCCTCCAGATGCTCCGTCAGGTAGTTGGTAGTCTCCAGATGCACCGTCAGTTAGTTGGTAGTCTCCAGATGCTCCGTCAGGTAGTTGGAAGACTCCAGATGCTCCGTCAGGTAGTTGGTAGTCTCCAGATGCACCGTCAGTTAGTTGGTAGTCTCCAGATGCTCCGTCAGGTAGTTCGTAGTCTCCAGATGCTCCGTCAGGTAGTTCGTAGTCTCCAGATGCTCCGTCAGGTAGTTGGTAGTCTCCAGATGCTCCGGCAGGTAGTTCGTAGTCTCCAGATGCTCCGTCAGGTAGTTCGTAGTCTCCAGATGCTCCGTCAGGTAGTTGGTAGTCTCCAGATGCTCCGTCAGGTAGTTCGTAGTCTCCAGATGCTCCGTCAGGTAGTTGGAAGACTCCAGATGCTCCGTCAGGTAGTTGGTAGTCTCCAGATGCACCGTCAGTTAGTTGGTAGTCTCCAGATGCTCCGTCAGGTAGTTCGTAGTCTCCAGATGCTCCGTCAGGTAGTTCGTAGTCTCCAGATGCTCCGTCAGGTAGTTGGTAGTCTCCAGATGCTCCGGCAGGTAGTTCGTAGTCTCCAGATGCTCCGTCAGGTAGTTCGTAGTCTCCAGATGCTCCGTCAGGTAGTTCGTAGTCTCCAGATGCTCCGTCAGTTAGTTGGTGGTCTCCAGATGCTCTGTCAAGTAGTTGGTAGTCTCCAGATGCTCCGTCATATAGTTGGTAGTATCCAGATGCTACGTCCGGTAGTTGGTAGTCTCCAGATGCTCTGTCAGGTAGTTGGTAGTCTCCAGATGCTCTGTCAGGAAGTTGGTAGTCTCCAGATGCTCCGTCAGGTAGTTGATGTAGTTGGTAGTCTCCAAATGCTCCGTCAGGTAGTTGGTAGTCTAAAGAAGCTCCGTTAGGAAGTTGGTAGTCTCCAGATGCTCCGTCAGGTAGTTGGTAGTCTCCAGATGCTCCGACAGATAGTTGGTAGTCTTCAGATGCTCCATCAGGTAGTTCGTAGTCTCCAGATGCTCCGTCAGGTAGTTGGTAATCTCCAGAAGCTCCGTCAGGTAGTTCGTAGTTTCCAGATGCTCCGGCAGGTAGATGGTAGTCTTCAGATGCTCCGCCAGGTAGTTGGTAGTCTCGAGATACTCCGCCAGCAAGTTGGTAGTCTCCAGGTGCTTCGTCAGGTAGTTGGTAGTCTCCAGATGCTCCAGCAGGTAGTTCGTAGTCTCTAGATGCACCGTCAGGTAGTTGGTAATCTCCAGATGCTCCGTCAGGTAGTTCGTAGTCGCTAGATGCACCGTCAGGTAGTTCGTAGTCTCCAGATGTTTCATCAGGTAGTTTCCAAATGCTCCAGTATTCTCCAGTAGTCTTTAGTCTCCAGATGATCCGTCATGTAATTGGTAGTCTCCAGATGCTCCGTCAGATAGTTGGTAGTTTCCAGATGCTCCACCAGGGAGTTGGTAGTCTCAAGTTGCTCCGTCAGGTAGTTGGTAGTCTCCAAATGCTCCGTCATATAGGTGTTAGTGTACAGATGCTCCATCAGGTAGTTGGTAGTCTCCAGATGCTCCGCCAGGGAGTTGGTAGTCTCCAGATGCTCCGTCAGGTAGTTGGTAGTCTCCAGATGCTCCGTCAGGTAGTTGGTAGTCTCCAGATGCTCCGTCAGGTAGTTGATAGTTTCCAGATGCTCCTTCAGGTAGTTGGTAGTCTCGAGATGCTCCGTCAGGTAGTTGGTAGTCTCCAGATGCTCCGTCAGGTAGTTGGTAGTCTCGAGATGCTCTGTCAAGTAGTTGGTAATCTCCAGATGCTCCGGCGTATAGTTGGTAGTCTCAAGATGCTCCGTCAGGTAGTTGGTAGTCTCCAAATGCTCCTTCATATAGGTGGTAGTGTACAGATGTTCCATCAGTGTAGATGGTAGTCTCCAGATGCTCCGCCAGGGAGTTGGTAGTCTCAAGATGCTCCGTCAGGTAGTAGGTAGTCTCCAAATACTCCGTCATATAGGTGGTAACCTCCACATGCTCCGTCATATTCTTGGTAGTCTCCAGATGCTCCGTCAGGTAGTTGGTAGTCTCCAGATGCTCCGTCATATAGTTAGTAGTCTCCAGATGCTCCGTCAGGAAGTTGGTAGCCTCCAGATGCTCAGTCAGGTAGTTGGTAGTCTCCAGATGCTCAGTCAGGTAGCTGGTAGTCTCCAGATGCTCTGTCAGGAAGTTGGTAGTCTCCAGATGCTCCGTCATATAATTGGTAGTCTCCAGATGCTCCGTCAAGTTGTTGGTAGTCTCCAGATGCACCGTCAAGTAGTTGACGTAGTTGGTAGTCTCCAAATGCTCCGTCAGGTAGTTGGTAGTCTCCAGATGCACCGTCAGTTAGTTGGTAGTCTCCAGATGCTCGGTCAGGTAGTTCGTAGTCTCCAGATGCTCCGTCAGGTAGTTCGTAGTCTCCAGATGCTCCGTCAGGTAGTTGGTAGTCTCCAAATGCTCCGGCAGGTAGTTCGTAGTCTCCAGATGCTCCGTCAGGTAGTTCGTAGTCTCCAGATGCTCCGTCAGGTAGTTGGTAGTCTCCAGATGCTCCGTCAGGTAGTTCGTAGTCTCCAGATGCTCCGTCAGGTAGTTGGAAGACTCCAGATGCTCCGTCAGGTATTTGGTAGTCTCCAGATGCTCCGGCAGGTAGTTCGTAGTCTCCAGATGCTCCGTCAGGTAGTTCGTAGTCTCCAGATGCTCCGTCAGGTAGTTCGTAGTCTCCAGATGCTCCGTCAGTTAGTTGGTGGTCTCCAGATGCTCTGTCAAGTAGTTGGTAGTCTCCAGATGCTCCGTCATATAGTTGGTAGTATCCAGATGCTACGTCCGGTAGTTGGTAGTCTCCAGATGCTCTGTCAGGTAGTTGGTAGTCTCCAGATGCTCTGTCAGGAAGTTGGTAGTCTCCAGATGCTCCGTCAGGTAGTTGATGTAGTTGGTAGTCTCCAAATGCTCCGTCAGGTAGTTGGTAGTCTAAAGAAGCTCCGTTAGGAAGTTGGTAGTCTCCAGATGCTCCGTCAGGTAGTTGGTAGTCTCCAGATGCTCCGACAGATAGTTGGTAGTCTTCAGATGCTCCATCAGGTAGTTCGTAGTCTCCAGATGCTCCGTCAGGTAGTTGGTAATCTCCAGAAGCTCCGTCAGGTAGTTCGTAGTTTCCAGATGCTCCGGCAGGTAGATGGTAGTCTTCAGATGCTCCGCCAGGTAGTTGGTAGTCTCGAGATACTCCGCCAGCAAGTTGGTAGTCTCCAGGTGCTTCGTCAGGTAGTTGGTAGTCTCCAGATGCTCCAGCAGGTAGTTCGTAGTCTCTAGATGTACCGTCAGGTAGTTGGTAATCTCCAGATGCTCCGTCAGGTAGTTTGTAGTCGCTAGATGCACCGTCAGGTAGTTCGTAGTCTCCAGATGTTTCATCAGGTAGTTTCCAAATGCTCCAGTATTCTCCAGTAGTCTTTAGTCTCCAGATGATCCGTCAAGTAATTGGTAGTCTCCAGATGCTCCGTCAGAAAGTTGGTAGTTTCCAGATGCTCCACCAGGGAGTTGGTAGTCTCAAGTTGCTCCGTCAGGTAGTTGGTAGTCTCCAAATGCTCCGTCATATAGGTGTTAGTGTACAGATGCTCCATCAGGTAGTTGGTAGTCTCCAGATGCTCCGCCAGGGAGTTGGTAGTCTCCAGATGCTCCGTCAGGTAGTTGGTAGTCTCCAGATGCTCCGTCAGGTAGTTGGTAGTCTCCAGATGCTCCGTCAGGTAGTTGATAGTTTCCAGATGCTCCTTCAGATAGCTGGTAGTGAACAGATGCTCCGTCAGGTAGTTGGTAGTCTCCAGATGCTCCGTCAGGTAGTTGGTAGTCTCGAGATGCTCTGTCAAGTAGTTGGTAATCTCCAGATGCTCCGTCATATAGTTGGTAGTCTCAAGATGCTCCGTCAGGTAGTTGGTAGTCTCCAAATGCTCCTTCATATAGGTGGTAGTGTACAGATGTTCCATCAGTGTAGATGGTAGTCTCCAGATGCTCCGCCAGGGAGTTGGTAGTCTCAAGATGCTCCGTCAGGTAGTAGGTAGTCTCCAAATACTCCGTCATATAGGTGGTAACCTCCACATGCTCCGTCATATACTTGGTAGTCTCCAGATGCTCCGTCAGGTAGTTGGTAGTCTCCAGATGCTCCGTCATATAGTTAGTAGTCTCCAGATGCTCCGTCAGGAAGTTGGTAGCCTCCAGATGCTCAGTCAGGTAGTTGGTAGTCTCCAGATGCTCAGTCAGGTAGCTGGTAGTCTCCAGATGCTCTGTCAGGAAGTTGGTAGTCTCCAGATGCTCCGTCATATAATTTGTAGTCTCCAGATGCTCCGTCAAGTTGTTCGTAGTCTCCAGATGCTCCAGCAGGTAGTCTTCAGATGCTCCGTCAGGTAGTTGGTAGTCTCCAGATGCTTCGTCAGGTAGTTGGTAGTCTCCAGGTGCTCCGTCAGGTAGTTCGTAGTCTGCAGATGCTCCGTCAGGTAGTTGATGTAGTTGGTAGTCTCCAGTAAACTGGTAGTCTCCAAATGCTCCAGTATTCTCCAGTAGTCTGTAGTCTCCAGATTCTCCGTCATGTAATTGCTAGTCTCAAGATGCTCCGTCAGGTAGTTGGTAGTCTCCAGATGCTCCGTCAGGTAGTTGGTAGTCTCCAGATGCTCCATAATATAATTGGCAGTCTCCAGATGCTCCGTCAGGAAGTTGGTAGTCTCCAGATGCTCCGTCAGGAAGTTGGTAGTCTCCAGATGCTCCGTCAGGAAGTTGGTAGTCTCCAAATGCTCCGTCATATAATTGGTAGTCTCCAGATGCTCCGTCAAGTAGTTGGTAGTCTCCAGATGCTCCGTCAGGTAGTTGATGTAGTTGGTAGTCTCCAAATGCTCCGTCAGGAAGTTGGCACTCTCCAGATGCTCCGTCAGGTAGATGGTAGTCTCCAGATGCTCCGACACATAGTTGATGTAGTTGATAGTCTCCAAATGCTCCGTCATATAGTTGGTAGTGTACAGATGCTCCATCAGGAAGTTGGTATTCTCCAAGTGCTCCGACAGGTAGTTGGTAGTTTTCAGATGCTCCGTAAGGTAGTCAGTATTCTCCACATGCTCGGGCAGGTAGTTGGTAGTCTCCAGATGCTCCGTCAGGTAGTTCGTAGTCTCCAGATGTTCCGGTAGGTAGTTGGTAGTTTTCAGATGCTTCGGCAGGTAGTTCGTTGTCTCTAGATGCACCGTCATGTAGTTGGTAATCTCCAGATGCTCCGTCAGGTAGCTGGTAGTCACCAGATGCTCCACCAGGGAGTTGGTAGTCTCAAGATGCTCCGTCAGGTAGTTGGTAGTCTCCAGATGCTCCTTCAGATAGATGGTAGTCTGCAGATGCTCCGTCAGGTAGTTGCTAGTCTCCTGATGCTCCGTCAGGTAGTTGCTAGTCTCCTGATGCTCCGTCAGGTAGTTGATGTGGTTGGTAGTCTCCAAATGCTTCGTCAGGTAGTTAAGTAGTCTCTAGATGCTCCGGCAGGTAGTTGGTAGTCTCCATATGCTCCGTCAGGTAGTTGGTAGTCTCCAGATGCTCTTTCAGATAGATGGTAGTCTCCAGATGCTCCGTCAGGTAGTTGGTAGTCTCCAGATGCTCCGTCAGGTAGATGGTAGTCTCCAGATGTTCCTTCAGATAGTTGGTAGTGTACAGATGCTCCGACAGGTAGTTGGTAGTCTCCAGATGCTCCGGCAGGTAGTTAGTAGTCTCTAGATGCTCTGTCAGGTAGGTGGGTGTCTCCAGATGCTCCGTCAGGTAGTTCGTAGTCTCCAGATGCTCCATCAGGTAGTAGGTAGTCTCCAGATGCTTTGTCAGGTAGTTGGTAGTCTGCAGATGCTCCGTCAGGTAGATGGTAGTCTCCAGATGCTCCTTCAGGTAGTTGGTAGTTTCCAGATGCTCCGTCAGGTAGTTGGTAGTCTCCAGATGCTCTTTTAGATAGTTGGGAGATCCAGATGCTCTTTTAGATAGTTGGGAGATCCAGATGCGCCGACAAGTAGTTGGTAGTCTCCAGATGCTACGTCAGGTATTTGGTTGTCTCCAGATGCTCCGTCAGGTAGATGGTAGTCTGCAGATGCTCCGTCATGTAGTAGGAAGTCTCCAGATGCTACAGCAGGGAGTTGATGTAGTTGGTAGACTCCAGATGCTCCGGCAAGTAGTTGGTACTCTCCAGATGCTCCGTCAGGTAGTTGGTAGTCTCCAGATGCTCCGTCAGGTAGTTGGTAGTCTCCAGATGCTTCGTCAGGTACTAGATAGTCTCCAGATGCTTCGTCAGGTAGTTGGTAGTCTCCAGATGCTCCGGCAGGTAGTTGGTACTCTCCTGATGCTCCGTCAGGTAGTTGGTAGTCTCCAGACGCTCCGTAAGGTAGTTGGTAGTCTACAGATGCTCCGACACATAGTTGATGTAGTTGGAAGTCTCCAGATGCTCCGTCATATAGTTGGTAGTGTACAGATGCTTCGTCAGGAAGTTGGTAGTTTCCAGATGCATCGTCAGGTAGTTGGTATTCTCCAGATGCTTAGTAAGGTAGTTGGTAGTCTCCAGATGCTCGGTCAGGTAGTTGGTAGTCTCCAGATGCTCCGTCAGGTAATTCGTAGTCTCCAGATGCTCCGGCAGGTAGTTGGTAGTTTTCAGATGCTCCGTAAGGTAGTTGGTAGTCTCCAGATGCTTCGTCAGGTAGTTGGTAGTCTCCAGATGCTCCGTCATATAGTTGGTAGTCTCCAGAAGCTCCGTCAGGTAGTTGGTAGTCTCCAGATGCTCCGTCAGGTAGTTGATGTAGTTGGTAGTCTCCAAACGCTCCGTCAGGTAGTTGGTAGTCTAAAGATGCTCCGTCAGGTAGTTGGTAGTCTAAAGATGCTCCGTCAGGTAGTTGGTAGTCTCCAGATGCTCCATCAGGTAGTTGGTAGTCTCCAGATGCTCCTACAGGTAGTTGATGTAGTTGGTTGACTCCAAATGCTCCGTCAGGTAGTTGGTAGTCTCCAGATGCTCCGTCAGGTAGTTGGTAGTCTCCAGATGCTCTGCCAGGAAGATGGTAGTCTCCAGATGCTCCTTCAGATAGATGGTAGTCTTCAGATGCTCCGTCAGGTAGTTGGTAGTCTCCAGATGCTCCGTCAGATAGTTGATAGTCTCCAGATGCTCCGTCAGGTAGTTGATAGTCTCCAGATGCTCCGTCAGGTAGATGGTAGTCTCCAGATGCTCCTACAGGTAGTTGATGTAGTTGGTAGTCTCCAAATGCTCTGTTAGATAGTTGGGAGATCCAGATGCGCCGACAAGTAGTTGGTAGTCTCCAGATGCTCCGTCAGGTAGTTGGTTTTCTCCAGATGCTCCATCAGGTAGATGGTAGTCTGCAAATGCTCCGTCAAGTAGTAGGAAGTCTCCAGATGCTCCAGCAGGGAGTTGATGTAGTTGGTAGTCTCCAGATGCTTCATCAGGTAGTTGGTAGTCTCCAGATGCTCCAGCAGGTAGTTGGTAGTCTCCAGATGCTCCGTCAGGTAGTTGGTAGTCTCCAGATGCTCCGTCAGGTAGTTGGTAGCCTCCAGATGCTTCGTCAGGTAGTTGGTAGTCTCCAGATGCTCCGTCATATAGTTGGTAGTCTCCAGATGCTCCGTCAGGTAGTTGGTAGTCTCCAGATGCTCCGGCAGGTAGTTGGTAGTCTCCAGATGCTTCGTCAGATAGTTGATAGCCTCCAGATGCTCCGTCAGGTAGTTGGTAGTCTCCAGATGCTCCGCAAGGTAGTTGGTAGTCTCCAGATGCTGCGACACATAGTTGATGTAGTTGGTAGTCTCCAGATGCACCGTCATGAAGTTGATAGTCTCCAAATGCTCCGTCATAAAGTTGGTAGTGTACAGATGCTCCATCAGGTACTTGGTAGTCTCCAGATGCATCGTCAGGTAGTTGGTAGTCTCCAGATGCTTCGTCAGGTAGTTGGTAGTCTCCAGATGCTCCGTCATATAGTTGGTAGTCTCCAGATGCTCCGTCAGGTAGTTGGTAGTCTCCAGATGCTCCGTCAGGTAGTTGATGTAGTTGGTAGTCTCCAAACGCTCCGTCAGGTAGTTGGTAGTCTAAAGATGCTCCGTCAGGTAGTTGGTAGTCTCCAGATGCTCCATCAGGTAGTTGGTAGTCTCCAGATGCTCCTACAGGTAGTTGATGTAGTTGGTAGTCTCCAAATGCTCCGTCAGGTATTTGGTAGTCTCCAGATGCTCCGTCAGGTAGTTGGTAGTCTCCAGATGCTCCGTCAGATAGTTGATAGTCTCCAGATGCTCCGTCAGGTAGTTGGTAGTCTCCAGATGCTCCGTCAGGTAGATGGTAGTCTCCAGATGCTCCGTCAGGTAGTTGGTAGTCTCTAGATGCTCCGACACATAGTTGATGTAGTTGGTAGTCTCCAGATGCTCCGTCATGAAGTTGGTAGTCTCCAAATGCTGCGACATATAGCTGGTAGTGTACAGATGCTGCATCAGGTACTTGGTAGTCTTCAGATGCTTCGTCAGGTAGTTGGTATTCTCCACTCTCCGTCAGGTAGTTTTCTGATAGTCTCCAGAAGTCTGGTAGTCTTCAAATGCTCCAGTATTCTCCAGGAGTCTGTAGTCTCCAGATGCTCCGTCATGTATTTGGTAGTATCCAGATGCTCTGTCAGGTAGCTGGTAGTCTCCAGATGCTCCGCCAGGGAGTTGGTAGTCAATGGATGCTTCGTCAGGTAGTTGGTAATCTCCAGGTGCTCCGACAGATAGTTGATGTAGTTGGTAGTCTCCAAATGCTCCGTCAGGTAGTTGGTAGTCTCCAGATGCTCCGTCAGGTAGTTAATAGTCTCCTAATGCTTCGTCAGGTAGTTGGTCGTCTCCAGATGCTCCTTCAGATAGATGGTAGTCTGCAGATGCTCCGTCAGGTAGATGGTAGTCTCCAGATGCTACTTCAGGTAGTTGCTAGTCTCCTGATGCTCCGTCAGGTAGTTGATGTGGTTGGTAGTCTCCAAATGCTTCGTCAGGTAGTTGGTAGTCTAAAGATGCTGCGTCAGGTAGTTGGTAGTCTCCAGATGCTCCGTCAGGTAGTTGGTAGTCTCCAGATGCTCCTACAGGTAGTTGATGTAGTTGGTAGTCTCCAAATGCTCCGTCAGGTAGTTGGTAGTCTCCAGATGCTCCGTCAGGTACTTGGTAGTCTCCAGATGCTCCGTCAGAAAGTTGGTAGTTTCCAGATGCTCCTTCAGATAGATGGTAGTCTGCAGATGCTCCGTCAGATAGTTGATAGTCTCCAGATGCTCCGTCAGGTAGTTGGTAGTCTCCAGATGCTCCGTCAGGTAGATGGTAGTCTCCAGATGCTCCTGCAGGTAGTTGGTAGTTTCCAGATGCTCCGTCAGGTAGTTGGTAGTCTCCAGATGCTCTTTCAGATAGTTGGGAGTCTCCAGATGAGCCGACAAGTAGTTGGTAGTCTCCAGATGCTCCGTCAGGTAGTTGGTTGTCTCCAGATGCTCTATCAGGTAGATGGTAGTCTCCAGATGCTCCGTCAGACAGTTGGTAGTCTCCAGATGCTCCGTAAGGCAGTTGGTAGTCTCCAGATGCTCCGAAAGGTAGTTGGTAGTCTCCAGATGCTCCGACACATAGTTGATGTAGTTGGTAGTCTCCAGATGCTCCGTCATGAAGTTGGTAGTCTCCAAATGCTCCGTCATATAGTTGGTAGTGTACAGATGCTTCATAAGGTAGTTGGTAGTCTCCAGATGCACCGTCATGAAGTTGGTAGTCTCCAAATGCTCCGTCATATAGTTGGTAGTGTACAGATGCTCCATAAGGTAGTTGGTAGTCTCCAGATGCTTCGTCAGGTAGTTGGTATTCTCCAGATGCTCGGTCAGGTAGTTGGTAGTCTCCAGATGCTCCGGTAGGTAGTTGGTAGCCTCGAGATGCTCCGTCAGGTAGTTGGTAGTCTCCAGATGCTCCGTCAGGTAGTTGTTTGTCTCCAGATGCTCCGGCAGGTAGTTGGTAGTCTCCAGATGCTCCGTCAGGTAGTTGGTAGTCTCCAGATGCTCCGTCAGGTAGTTGGTATTCTCCAGATGCTCGGTCAGGTAGTTGGTAGTCTCCAGATGCTCCGGTAGGTAGTTGGTAGCCTCCAGATGCTCCGTCAGGTAGTTGGTAGTCTCCAGATGCTCCGTCAGGTAGTTGTTTGTCTCCAGATGCTCCGGCAGGTAGTTGGTAGTTTTCAGATGCTCCGTAAGGTAGTTAGTGGTCTCCAGATGCTTCATCAGGTAGTTGGTAGTCTCCAGATGCTCCGTCAGGTAGCTGTTAGTCTTCAGATGCTCCGCCAGGGAGTTGGTAGTCTCAAGATGCTCCGTCAGGTAGTTGGTAGTCTCCAGGTGCTCCGACAGGTAGTTGATGTAGTTAATAGTCTCCAAATGCTCGGTCAGGTAGTTGGTAGTCTCAAGATGCTCCGACACATAGTTGATGTAGTTGGTAGTCTCAAGATGCTCCGACACATAGTTGATGTAGTTGGTAGTCTCCAGATGCTCCGTCAGGTAGTTGGTAGTCTCCAGATGCTCCGGCAGGTAGTTGGTAGTCTCCAGATGCTCCGTCAGGCAGTTGGTAGTCTCCAGATGCTCCGTCAGGTAGTTGGTAGTCTCCAGATGCTCCGTCAGGTAGTTGGTAGTCTCCAGATGCTCCGTCAGGTAGTTGGTAGTCTCCAGATGCTCCGGCAGGTAGTTGGTAGTCTCCAGATTCTTCGTCAGGTAGTTGGTAGTCTCCACAGGCTCCGGCAGGTAGTTGGTAGTCTCCAGATGCTCCGTCAGGTAGTTGGTAGTCTCCAGATGCTTCGTCAGGTAGTTGGTAGTCTCCAGATGCTCCGGCAGGTAGTTGGTAGTCTCCAGATGCTTCGTCAGGTACTAGGTAGTCTCCAGATGTTTCGTCAGGTACTAGGTAGTCTCCCCATGCTCCGTCAGGTAGTTGGTAGTCTCTAGATGCTCCGTCAGGTAGTTGGTAGTCTCCAGATGCTCCGTCAGGTAGTTGGTAGTCTCCAGATGCTCCGACACATAGTTCATGTAGTTGGTAGTCTCCAGATGCACTGTCATGAAGTTGGTAGTCTCCAAATGCTCCGTCATATAGTTGGTTGTATACAGATGCTCCATCAGGTACTTGGTAGTCTCTCGATGCTTCCTCAGGTAGTTGGTATTCTCCAGATGCTCGGTCAGGTAGTTGGTAGTCTCCAGATGCTCCGTCAGGTAGTTCGTAGTCTCCAGATGCTCCGGCAGGTAGTTGGTAGTTTTCAGATGCTCCGTAAGGTAGTTGGTAGTCTCCAGATGCTCCGTCAGGTAGTTGATGTAGTTGGTAGTCTCCAAACGCTCCGTCAGGTAGTTGGTAGTCTAAAGATGCTCCGTCAGGTAGTTGGTAGTCTCCAGATGCTCCATCAGGTAGTTGGTAGTCTCCAGATGCTCCTACAGGTAGTTGATGTAGTTGGTAGTCTCCAAATGCTCCGTCAGGTAGTTGGTAGTCTCCAGATGCTCCGTCAGGTAGTTGGTAGTCTCCAGATGCTCTGCCAGGAAGTTGGTAGTCTCCAGATGCTCCTTTAGATAGATGGTAGTCTGCAGATGCTCCGTCAGGTAGTTGGTAGTCTGCAGATGCTCCGTCAGATAGTTGATAGTCTCCAGATGCTCCGTCAGGTAGTTGGTAGTCTCCAGATGCTCCGTCAGGTAGATGGTAGTCTCCAGATGCTCCGTCAGGTAGTTGGTAGTCTCTAGATGCTCCGACACATTGTTGATGTAGTTGGTAGTCTCCAGATGCTCCGTCATGAAGTTGGTAGTCTCCAAATGCTGCGACATATAGCTGGTAGTGTACAGATGCTGCATCAGGTACTTGGTAGTCTTCAGATGCTTCGTCAGGTAGTTGGTATTCTCCACTCTCCGTCAGGTAGTTTTCTGATAGTCTCCAGTAGTCTGGTAGTCTCCAAATGCTCCAATATTCTCTAATAGTCTTTAGTCTCCAGATGATCCGCCATGTAATTGGTAGTCTCCAGTGGCTCCGTCAGATAGTTGGTAGTCTCCAGATGCTCCGTCAGGTAGTTGGTAGTCTCCAGATGCTCCGTCAGGTAGTTGGTAGTCTCCAGATGCTCCGTCAGGTAGTTGATAGTCTCCAGATGCTCCTTCAGATAGTTGGTAGTGAACAGATGCTCCGTCAGGTAGTTGGTGATCTCCAGATGCGCCGTCATATAGTTGTAGTCTAAAGATGCTCCGTCAGGTAGTTGGTAGTCTCCAGATGCTCCGTCATATAGTTGTAGTCTAAAGATGCTCCGTCAGGTAGTTGGTAGTCTCCAGATGCTCCGTCATATAGTTGTAGTCTAAAGATGCTCCGTCAGGTAGTTGGTAGTCTCAAGATACTCCGTCAGGTAGTTGATGTAGTTGGTAGTCTCCAAATGCTCCGTCAGGTAGTTGGTAGTCTCAAGATGCTCCGTCACGTAGTTGGTAGTCTCCAGATGCTCCGTCAGGTAGTTGGTAGTCTCCAGATGCTCCGGCAGGTAGTTGGTAGTCTCCAGATGCTCTATCAGTTAGATGGTAGTCTCCAGATGTTCGGTCAGGTAGTTGGTTGTCTCCAGATGCTCCGTCAGGTAGTTCGTAGTCTCCAGATGCTCCAGCAGGTAGTCTCCAGATGCTCCGTCAGGTAGTTCGTAGTCTCCAGATGCTCCAGCAGGTAGTCTCCAGATGCTCCGTCAGGTAGTTGATGTAGTTGTGTAGTCTCCAGATGCTCCGTCATATAGTTGTAGTCTAAAGATGCTCCGTCAGGTAGTTGGTAGTCTCAAGATACTCCGTCAGGTAGTTGATGTAGTTGGTAGTCTCCAGATGCCCCGTCATATAGTTGGTAGTCTCCAGATTCTCCGTCAGGTAGTTGGTAGTCTCCAGATGCCCCGTCATATAGTTGGTAGTCTCCAGATGCTCCGTCAGGTAGTTGGTAGTCTCCAGATGCACCGTCAGGTAGTTGGTAGTCTCCAGATGCTCCGTCAGGAAGTTGGTAGTCTCCAGATGCTCCGTCAGGAACTTGGTAGTCTCCAAATGCGTCGTCAGGTAGTTGGTAGTCTCCAAATGCTCCGTCAGGTAGTTGGTAGTCTCCAGATGCCCCGTCATATAGTTGGTAGTCTCCAGATGCTCCGTCAGGTAGTTCGTAGTCTCCAGATGCTCCAGCAGGTAGTCTCCAGATGCTCCGTCAGGTAGTTGATGTAGTTGTGTAGTCTCCAGATGCCCCGTCATATAGTTGGTAGTCTCCAGATTCTCCGTCAGGTAGTTGAGAGTCTCCAAATGCTTCGTCAGGTAGTTGGAAGTCTCCAGATGCTCTATCAGGTAGATGGTAGTCTCCAGATGCCCCGTCATATAGTTGGTAGTCTCCAGATGCTCCGTCAGGTAGTTGGTAGTCTCCAGATGCACCGTCAGGTAGTTGGTAGTCTCCAGATGCTCCGTCAGGTAGTTGGTAGTCTCCAGATGCTCCGTCAGGAACTTGGTAGTCTCCAAATGCGTCGTCAGGTAGTTGGTAGTCTCCAAATGCTCCGTCAAGAACTTGGTAGTCTCCAAATGCTCCGTCAGGTAGTTGGTAGTCTCCAGATGCTCTGTCAAGTAGTTGGTAGTCTCCAGATGCTCCGTCATATAGTTGGTAGTATCCAGATGCTCCGTCAGGTAGTTGGAAGTCTCCAGATGCTCTGTCAGGTAGTTGGTAGTCTCCAGATGCTCTGTCAGGAAGTTGGTAGTCTCCTGATGCTCCGTCAGGTAGCTGGTAGTCTCCAGATGCTCCGTCAGGTAGTTGGTAGTCTCCAGATGCTCCGACAGATAGTTGGTAGTCTTCAGATGCTCCATCAGGTAGTTCGTAGTCTCCAGATGCTCCGTCAGGTAGTTGGTAATCTACAGAAGCTCCGTCAGGTAGTTCGTAGTCTCCAGATGCTCCGACAGGTATTTGGTAGTCTTCAGATGCTCCGTCAGGTAGTTGGTAGTCTCGAGATACTCCGCCAGGTAGTTGGTAGTCTCCAGATGCTTCGTCAGGTAGTTGGTAGTCTCCAGATGCTCCGTCAGGTAGTTGGTAGTCTGCAGATGCTCCTTCAGATAGTTGGTAGTGAACAGATGCTCCGTCAGGTAGTTGGTGGTCTCCAAATTTTCCGTCAGGTAGTTGGTAGTCTCCAGATGCTCCGTCATATAGTTGGTAGTCTCAAGATGCTCCGTCAGGTAGTTGGTAGTCTCCAAATGCTCCGTCATATACGTGGTAGTGTACAGATGCTCCATCAGGTAGTTGGTAGTCTCCAGATGCTCCGCCAGGGATTTGGTAGTCCCAAGATGCTCCGTCAGGTAGTAGGTAGTCTCCAAATGCTCCGTCATATAGGTGGTAACCTCCAGATGCTCCGTCATATACTTGGTAGTCTCCAGATGCTTCGTCAGGTAGTTGGTAGTCTCCAGATGCTCCGTCAGGTAGTTGGTAGTCTCCAGATGCTCCGTCATATAGTTCTAGTCTAAAGATGCTCCGTCAGGTAGTTGGTAGTCTCCAGATACTCCGTCAGGTAGTTGATGTAGTTGGTAGTCTGCAAATGCTCCGTTAGGTAGTTGATAGTCTCCAGATGCTCTTTCAGATAGATGGTCGTCTCCAGATGCTCCGTTAGGTAGTTGGTAGTCTCCAGATGCTACTTCAGATAGTTGGTAGTCTCCAGATGCTCCGTCAGGTAATTGGTAGTCTCCAGATGCTCCTTCAGATAGTTGGTAGTGTACAGATGCTTCGACAGGTAGTTGGTAGTCTCCAGATACTCCGTCAGGTAGTTGGTAGTCTCCAGATGCTTCGTGAGGTACTAGGTAGTCTCCAGATGCTCCGTCAGATAGTTGGTAGTCTCCAGATGCTCTGTAAGGCAGTTGGTAGTCTCCAGATGCTCCATAAGGTAGTTGGTAGTCTCCAGATGCTCCGGCAGGTAGTTGGTAGTCTCCAGATGCTCCGCCAGGTAGTTGGTAGTCTCCAGATGCTCCGTCAGGTAGTTGGTAGTCTCCAGATGCTCCGTCAGGTAGTTGGTAGTCTCCAGATGCTCCGTCAGGTAGTTGGTAGTCTCCAGATGCTCCGGCAGGTAGTTGGTAGTCTCCAGATGCTTCGTCAGGTAGTTGGTAGTCTCCAGATGCTCCGGCAGGTAGTTGGTAGTCTCCAGATGCTCCGTCAGGTAGTTGGTAGTCTCCAGATGCTTCGTCAGGTAGTTGGTAGTCTCCATATGCTCCGGGAGGTAGTTGGTAGTCTCCAGATGCTCCGTCAGGTATTTGGTAGTCTCCAGATGCTTCGTCAGGTACTAGGTAGTCTCCACATGCTCCGTCATGTAGTTGGTAGTCTCTAGATGCTTCGTCAGGTAGTTGGTAGTCTCCAGATGCTCCGACTCATAGTTCATGTAGTTGGTAGTCTCCAGATGCACCGTCATGAAGTTGGTAGTCTCCAAATGCTCCGTCATATAGTTGGTTGTGTACTGATGCTCCATCAGGTACTTGGTAGCCTCCATATGCTTCGTCAGGTAGTTGGTATTCTCCAGATGCTCGGTCAGGTAGTTGGTAGTCTCCAGATGCTCCGTCAGGTAGTTCGTAGTCTCCAGATGCTCCGGCAGGTAGTTGGTAGTTTTCACATGCTCCGTAAGGTAGTTGGTAGTCTCCAGATGCTTCGTCAGGTAGTTGGTAGTCTCCACATGCTCCGTAAGGTAGCTGGTAGTCTCCAGATGCTCCGCCAGGGAGTTGGTAGTCTCAAGATGCTCCGTCAGGGAGTTGGTAGTCTCCAGATGCTCCTTCAGATAGATGGTAGTCTCCAGATGCTCCTTCAGATAGATGACAGTCTGCAGATGCTCCGTCAGGTAGTTGGTAGTCTCCAGATGCTCCGTCAGGTAGTTGGTAGTCTCCAGATGCTCCTTCAGATAGATGGTAGTCTGCAGATGCTCTGTCAGGTAGTTGGTAGACTCCAGATGCTCCGTGAGGTAGTTGATGGGGTTGGTAGTCTCCAAATGCTTCGTCAGGTAGTTGGTAGTCTCCTGATGCTCTGTCAGGTAGTTGGTAGTCTCCAGATGCTCCGTCAGGTAGTTGGTAGTCTCCAGATGCTCTTTCAGATAGATGGTGGTCTCCAGATGCTCCGTCAGGTAGTTGGTAGTCTCCAGATGCTACTTCAGATAGTTGGTAGTGTACAAATGCTCCGACAGGAAGTTCGTAGTCTCCAGATGCTCCATCAGGTAGTTGGTAGTCTCCAGAAGCTCCATCAGGTAGTTGGTAGTCTCCAGATGCTTTGTCAGGTAGTTGGTAGTCTCCAGATGCTCCGGCAAGTAGTTCGTAGTCTCTCGATGCACCGTCAGGTAGTTGGTAATCTGCAGATGCTCCGTCAGGTAGTTGGTAATCTGCAGATGCCCTGTCAGGTAGTTCGTAGTCTCCAGATGTTCCGTCAGGTAGTTTCCAGATAGTCTCCAGTAATCTGGTAGTCTCCAAATGGTCCAGTATTCTCCAGTAGTCTGTAGTCTCCAGATGCTCCGTCATGTAATTGGTAGTCTCAAGATGCTCCGTCAGGTAGTTGGTAGTCTCCAGATGCTCTGTCATATATTTGGTAGTCTTCAGATGCTCCGTCAGGTAGTTGGTAGTCTCCAGATGCTCCGTCAGGTAGTTGATGTAGTTGGTAGTCTCCAAATGCTTCGTCAGGTAGTTGGTAGTCTAAAGGTGCTCCGTCAGGTAGTTGGTAGTCTCCAGATGCTCCGTCAGGTAGTTGGTAGTCTCCAGAAGCTTCTTCAGTTAGTTGGTAGTCTCCATATGCTCCGGGAGGTAGTTGGTAGTCTCCAAATGCTCCGTCAGGTATTTGGTAGTTTCTAGATGCTTCGTCAGGTACTAGGTAGTCTCCACATGCTCCGTCAGGTAGTTGGTAGTCTCTAGATGCTTCGTCAGGTAGTTGGTAGTCTCCAGATGCTCCGACACATAGTTCATGTAGTTGGTAGTCTCCAGATGCACCGTCATGAAGTTGGTAGTCTCCAAATGCTCCGTCATATAGTTGGTTGTGTACAGATGCTCCATCAGGTACTTGGTAGCCTCCAGATGCTTCGTCAGGTAGTTGGTAGTCTCCAGATGCTCCTTCAGATAGTTGGTAGTGAACAGATGCTCCGTCAGGTAGTTGGTGGTCTCCAAATGCTCCGTCAGGTAGTTGGTAGTCTCCAGATGCTCCGTCATGTAATTGGTAGTCTCTAGATGCTCCGTCAGGTAGTTGGTAGTCTCCAGATGCTCCTTCATATAGTTGGTAGTCTCCAGATGCTCCGTCGGGTAGTCTGTAGTCTCCAGATGCTCCGTCATGTAATTGGTAGTCTCCAAATGCTCCGTCATATACTTGGTAACCTCTAGATGCTCCGTCATATACTTGGTAGTCTCCAGATGCTCCGTCAGGTAGTTGGTAGTCTCCAGATGCTCTGTCATATAGTTGGTAATCTTCAGATGCTCCGTCAGGTAGTTGGTAGTCTCCAGATGCTCCGTCAGGAAGTTGATGTAGTTGGTAGTCTCCAAATGCTTCGTCAGGTAGTTGGTAGTCTAAAGGTGCTCCGTCAGGTAGTTGGTAGTCTCCAGATGCTCCGTCAGGTAGTTGGTAGTCTCTAGAAGCTTCGTCAGTTAGTTGGTAGTCTCCATATGCTCCGGGAGGTAGTTGGTAGTCTCCAAATGCTCCGTCAGGTATTTGGTAGTCTCCAGATGCTTCGTCAGGTACTAGGTAGTCTCCACATGCTCCGTCAGGTAGTTGATAGTGTCTAGATGCTTCGTCAGGTAGTTGGTAGTCTCCAGATGCTCCGACACATAGTTCATGTAGTTGGTAGTCTCCAGATGCACCGTCATGAAGTTGGTAGTCTCCAAATGCTCCGTCATATAGTTGGTTGTGTACAGATGCTCCATCAGGTACTTGGTAGCCTACAGATGCTTCGTCAGGTAGTTGGTAGTCTCCAGATGCTCCTTCAGATAGTTGGTAGTGAACAGATGCTCCGTCAGGTAGTTGGTGGTCTCCAAATGCTCCGTCAGGTAGTTGGTAGTCTCCAGATGCTCCGTCAGGTAGTTGGTAGTCTCTAGAAGCTTCGTCAGTTAGTTGGTAGTCTCCATATGCTCCGGGAGGTAGTTGGTAGTCTCCAAATGCTCCGTCAGGTATTTGGTAGTCTCCAGATGCTTCGTCAGGTACTAGGTAGTCTCCACATGCTCCGTCAGGTAGTTGATAGTGTCTAGATGCTTCGTCAGGTAGTTGGTAGTCTCCAGATGCTCCGACACATAGTTCATGTAGTTGGTAGTCTCCAGATGCACCGTCATGAAGTTGGTAGTCTCCAAATGCTCCGTCATATAGTTGGTTGTGTACAGATGCTCCATCAGGTACTTGGTAGCCTACAGATGCTTCGTCAGGTAGTTGGTAGTCTCCAGATGCTCCTTCAGATAGTTGGTAGTGAACAGATGCTCCGTCAGGTAGTTGGTGGTCTCCAAATGCTCCGTCAGGTAGTTGGTAGTCACCAGATGCTCCGTCATACAGTTGGTAGTCTCAAGATGCTCCGTCAGGTAGTTGGTAGTCTCCAAATGCTCCGTCATATAGATGGTAGTGTACAGATGCTCCATCAGGTAGTTGGTAGTCTCCAGATGCACCGTCAGGTAGTTGATGTAGTTGGTAGTCTCCAAATACTTCGTCAGGTAGTTGGTAGTCTAAAGATGCTCCGTCAGGTAGTTGGTAGTATCAAGATACTCCGTCAGGTAGTTGATGTAGTTGGTAGTCTCCAAATGCTCCGTCAGGTAGTTGGTAGTCTGCAGATGCTCCGTCAGGTAGTTGGTAGTCTTCAGATGCTCCGTCAGGTAGTTGGTAGTCTCGAGATACTCCGCCAGGTAGTTGGTAGTCTCCAGATGCTCCTTCAGATAGATGGTAGTCTGCAGATGCTCCGTCAGGTTGTTGGTAGTCTCCAGATGCTCCGTCAGGTAGTTGGTAGTCTCCAGATGCTCCTTCAGATAGATGGTAGTCTGCAGATGCTCTGTCAGGTAGTTGGTAGACTCCAGATGCTCCGTGAGGTAGTTGATGTAGTTAATAGTCTCCAAATGCTCCATCAGGTAGTTGGTAGTCTCAAGATGCTCCGTCAGGTAGTTGGTAGTCTCCAGATGCTCCTTCAGATAGATGGCAGTCTGCAGATGCTCCGTCAGGTAGTTGGTAGTCTCCAGATGCTCCGTCAGGTAGTTGGTAGTCTCCAGATGCTCCTTCAGATAGATGGTAGTCTGCAGATGCTCTGTCAGGTAGTTGGTTGACTCCAGATGCTCCGTGAGGTAGTTGATGGGGTTGGTAGTCTCCAAATGCTTCGTCAGGTAGTTGGTATTCTCCTGATGCTCTGTCAGGTAGTTGGTAGTCTCCAGATGCTCCGTCAGGTAGTTGGTAGTCTCCACATGCTCTTTCAGATAGATGGTGGTCTCCAGATGCTCCGTCAGGTAGTTGGTAGTCTCCAGATGCTACTTCAGATAGTTGGTAGTGTACAAATGCTCCGACAGGAAGTTCGTAGTCTCCAGATGCTCCATCAGGTAGTTAGTAGTCTCCAGATGCTCCATCAGGTAGTTGGTAGTCTCCAGATGCTTTGTCAGGTAGTTGGTAGTCTCCAGATGCTCCGGCAAGTAATTCGTAGTCTCTAGATGCACCGTCAGGTAGTTGGTAATCTGCAGATGCCCTGTCAGGTAGTTCGTAGTCTCCAGATGTTCCGTCAGGTAGTTTCCAGATAGTCTCCAGTAATCTGGTAGTCTCCAGTAATCTGGTAGTCTCCAAATGGTCCAGTATTCTCCAGTAGTCTGTAGTCTCCAGATGCTCCGTCATGTAATTGGTAGTCTCAAGATGCTCTGTCAGGTAGTTGGTAGTCTCCAGATGCTCCTTCATATAGTTGGTAGTCTCCAGACGCTCCGTCGGGTAGTCTGTAGTCTCCAGATGCTCCGTCATGTAAATGGTAGTCTCCAAATGCTCCGTCATATACTTGGTAACCTCTAGATGCTCCGTCATATACTTGGTAGTCTCCAGATGCTCCGTCAGGTAGTTGGTAGTCTCCAGATGCTCTGTCATATAGTTGGTAATCTTCAGATGCTCCGTCAGGTAGTTGGTAGTCTCCAGATGCTCCGTCAGGTAGTTGATGTAGTTGGTAGTCTCCAAATGCTTCGTCAGGTAGTTGGTAGTCTAAAGGTGCTCCGTCAGGTAGTTGGTAGTCTCCAGATGCTCCGTCAGGTAGTTGGTAGTCTCCAGAAGCTTCGTCAGTTAGTTGGTAGTCTCCATGTGCTCCGGGAGGTAGTTGGTAGTCTCCAGATGCTTCGTCAGGTAGTTGGTAGTCTCCAGATGCTCCGGCAGGTAGTTCGTAGTCTCTAGATGCACCGTCAGGTAGTTGGTAATCTCCAGATGCTCCGTCAGGTAGTTCGTAGTCTCCAGATGTTCCATCAGGTAGTTTCCAGATAGTCTCCAGTAGTCTGGTAGTCTCCAAATGCTCCAGTATTCTCTAATAGTCTTTAGTCTCCAGATGATCCGCCATGTAATTGGTAGTCTCCAGTGGCTCCGTCAGATAGTTGGTAGTTTCCAGATGCTCCACCAGGGAGTTGGTAGTCTCAAGATGCTCCGTCAGGTAGTTGGTAGTCTCCAAATGCTCCGTCATATAGGTGGTAGTGTATAGATGCTCCATCAGGTAGTTGGTAGTCTCCAGATGCTCCGCCAGGGAGTTGGTAGTCTCCAGATGCTCCGTCAGGTAGTTGGTAGTCTCCAGATGCTCCGTCAGGTAGTTGGAAGTCTCCAGATGCTCCGTCAGGTAGTTGATAGTCTCCAGATGCTCCTTCAGATAGTTGGTAGTGAATAGATGCCCCGTCAGTTACTTGGTGGTGTCCAGATGCTCCGTCATATAGTTGTAGTCTAAAGATGCTCCGTCAGGTAGTTGGTAGTCTCCAGATGCTCCGTCATATAGTTGTAGTCTAAAGATGCTCCGTCAGGTAGTTGGTAGTCTCAAGATACTCCGTCAGGTAGTTGATGTAGTTGGTAGTCTCCAAATGCTCCGTCAGGTAGTTGGTAGTCTCCAGATGCTCCGTCACGTAGTTGGTAGTCTCCAGATGCTCCGTCAGGTAGTTGGTCTCCAGATGCTCCGGCAGGTAGTTGGTAGTCTCCAGATGCTCTTTCAGATAGGTGGTAGTCTCCAGATGATCCGTCAGGTAGTTGGTAGTCTCCAGATGCTACTTCAGATAGTTGGTAGTCTCCAGATGCTCCGTCAGGTAATTGGTAGTCTCCAGATGCTCCTTCAGATAGTTAGTAGTGTACAGATGCTTCGACAGGTAGTTGGTAGTCTCCAGATGCTCCATCAGGTAGTTAGTATTCACCAGATGTTCGGTCAGGTAGTTGGTTGTCTCCAGATGCTCCGTCAGGTAGTTCGTAGTCTCCAGATGCTCCAGCAGGTAGTCTCCAGATGCTCCGTCAGGTAGTTCGTAGTCTCCAGATGCTCCAGCAGGTAGTCTCCAAATGCTCCGTCAGGTAGTTGGTAGTCTCCAGATGCCCCGTCATATAGTTGGTAGTCTCCAGATGCTCCGTCAGGTAGTTCGTAGTCTCCAGATGCTCCAGCAGGTAGTCTCCAGATGCTCCGTCAGGTAGTTGATGTAGTTGTGTAGTCTCCAGATGCCCCGTCATATAGTTGGTAGTCTCCAGATTCTCCGTCAGGTAGTTGAGAGTCTCCAAATGCTTCGTCAGGTAGTTGGAAGTCTCCAGATGCTCTATCAGGTAGATGGTAGTCTCCAGATGCCCCGTCATATAGTTGGTAGTCTCCAGATGCTCCGTTAGGTAGTTGGTAGTCTCCAGATGCTCCGTCAGGTAGTTGGTAGTCTCCAGATGCACCGTCAGGTAGTTGGTAGTCTCCAGATGCTCCGTCAGGTAGTTGGTAGTCTCCAGATGCTCCGTCAGGAACTTGGTAGTCTCCAAATGCTCCGTCAGGTAGTTGGTAGTCTCCAAATGCTCCGTCAGGTAGTTGGTAGTCTCCAGATGCCCCGTCATATAGTTGGTAGTCTCCAGATTCTCCGTCAGGTAGTTTTAGTCTCCAGATGCTCCGTCTGGTAGTTGGTAGTCTCCAGATGCCCCGTCATATAGTTGGTAGTCTCCAGATGCTCCGTCGGGTAGTTGGTAGTCTCCAGATGCCCCGTCATATAGTTGGTAGTCTCCAGATGCTCCGTCGGGTAGTTGGTAGTCTCCAGATGCCCCGTCATATAGTTGGTAGTCTCCAGATGCTCCGTCATATAGTTGGTAGTCTCCAGATGCCCCGTCATATAGTTGGTAGTCTCCAGATGCTCCGTCGGGTAGTTGGTAGTCTCCAGACGCTCCGTCGGGTAGTCTGTAGTCTCCAGATGCTCCGTCATGTAAATGGTAGTCTCCAAATGCTCCGTCATATACTTGGTAACCTCTTGATGCTCCGTCATATACTTGGTAGTCTCCAGATGCTCCGTCAGGTAGTTGGTAGTCTCCAGATGCTCTGTCATATAGTTGGAAATCTTCAGATGCTCCGTCAGGTAGTTGGTAGTCTCCAGATGCTCCGTTAGGTAGTTGATGTAGTTGGTAGTCTCCAAATGCTTCGTCAGGTAGTTGGTAGTCTAAAGGTGCTCCGTCAGGTAGTTGGTAGTCTCCAGATGCTCCGTCAGGTAGTTGGTAGTCTCCAGAAGCTTCGTCAGTTAGTTGGTAGTCTCCATGTGCTCCGGGAGGTAGTTGGTAGTCTCCAGATGCTTCGTCAGGTAGTTGGTAGTCTCCAGATGCTCCGGCAGGTAGTTCGTAGTCTCTAGATGCACCGTCAGGTAGTTGGTAATCTCCAGATGCTCCGTCAGGTAGTTCGTAGTCTCCAGATGTTCCATCAGGTAGTTTCCAGATAGTCTCCAGTAGTCTGGTAGTCTCCAAATGCTCCAGTATTCTCTAATAGTCTTTAGTCTCCAGATGATCCGCCATGTAATTGGTAGTCTCCAGTGGCTCCGTCAGATAGTTGGTAGTTTCCAGATGCTCCACCAGGGAGTTGGTAGTCTCAAGATGCTCCGTCAGGTAGTTGGTAGTCTCCAAATGCTCCGTCATATAGGTGGTAGTGTATAGATGCTCCATCAGGTAGTTGGTAGTCTCCAGATGCTCCGCCAGGGAGTTGGTAGTCTCCAGATGCTCCGTCAGGTAGTTGGTAGTCTACAGATGCTCCGTCAGGTAGTTGGAAGTCTCCAGATGCTCCGTCAGGTAGTTGATAGTCTCCAGATGCTCCTTCAGATAGTTGGTAGTGAATAGATGCCCCGTCAGTTACTTGGTGGTGTCCAGATGCTCCGTCATATAGTTGTAGTCTAAAGATGCTCCGTCAGGTAGTTGGTAGTCTCCAGATGCTCCGTCATATAGTTGTAGTCTAAAGATGCTCCGTCAGGTAGTTGGTAGTCTCAAGATACTCCGTCAGGTAGTTGATGTAGTTGGTAGTCTCCAAATGCTCCGTCAGGTAGTTGGTAGTCTCCAGATGCTCCGTCACGTAGTTGGTAGTCTCCAGATGCTCCGTCAGGTAGTTGGTCTCCAGATGCTCCGGCAGGTAGTTGGTAGTCTCCAGATGCTCTTTCAGATAGGTGGTAGTCTCCAGATGATCCGTCAGGTAGTTGGTAGTCTCCAGATGCTACTTCAGATAGTTGGTAGTCTCCAGATGCTCCGTCAGGTAATTGGTAGTCTCCAGATGCTCCTTCAGATAGTTAGTAGTGTACAGATGCTTCGACAGGTAGTTGGTAGTCTCCAGATGCTCCATCAGGTAGTTAGTATTCACCAGATGTTCGGTCAGGTAGTTGGTTGTCTCCAGATGCTCCGTCAGGTAGTTCGTAGTCTCCAGATGCTCCAGCAGGTAGTCTCCAAATGCTCCGTCAGGTAGTTGGTAGTCTCCAGATGCCCCGTCATATAGTTGGTAGTCTCCAGATGCTCCGTCAGGTAGTTCGTAGTCTCCAGATGCTCCAGCAGGTAGTCTCCAGATGCTCCGTCAGGTAGTTGATGTAGTTGTGTAGTCTCCAGATGCCCCGTCATATAGTTGGTAGTCTCCAGATTCTCCGTCAGGTAGTTGAGAGTCTCCAAATGCTTCGTCAGGTAGTTGGAAGTCTCCAGATGCTCTATCAGGTAGATGGTAGTCTCCAGATGCCCCGTCATATAGTTGGTAGTCTCCAGATGCTCCGTTAGGTAGTTGGTAGTCTCCAGATGCTCCGTCAGGTAGTTGGTAGTCTCCAGATGCACCGTCAGGTAGTTGGTAGTCACCAGATGCTCCGTCAGGTAGTTGGTAGTCTCCAGATGCTCCGTCAGGAACTTGGTAGTCTCCAAATGCTCCGTCAGGTAGTTGGTAGTCTCCAAATGCTCCGTCAGGTAGTTGGTAGTCTCCAGATGCCCCGTCATATAGTTGGTAGTCTCCAGATTCTCCGTCAGGTAGTTGGTAGTCTCCAGATGCTCCGTCTGGTAGTTGGTAGTCTCCAGATGCCCCGTCATATAGTTGGTAGTCTCCAGATGCTCCGTCGGGTAGTTGGTAGTGTCCAGATGCCCCGTCATATAGTTGGTAGTCTCCAGATGCTCCGTCGGGTAGTTGGTAGTCTCCAGATGCCCCGTCATATAGTTGGTAGTCTCCAGATGCTCCGTCATATAGTTGGTAGTCTCCAGATGCCCCGTCATATAGTTGGTAGTCTCCAGATGCTCCGTCGGGTAGTTGGTAGTCTCCAGATGCCCCGTCATATAGTTGGTAGTCTCCAGATGCTCCGTCGGGTAGTTGGTAGTCTCCAGATGCACCGTCTGGTAGTTGGTAGTCTCCAGATGCTCCGTCAGGTAGTTGGTAGTCTCCAGATGCTCCGTCAGGAACTTGGTAGTCTCCAAATGCTCCGTCAGGTAGTTGGTAGTCTCCAAATGCTCCGTCAGGTAGTTGGTAGTCTCCAGATTCTCCGTCAGGTAGTTGGTAGTCTCCAGATGCTCCGTCTGGTAGTTGGTAGTCTCCAGATGCTCCGTCAAGAACTTGGTAGTCTCCAAATGCTCCGTCAGGTAGTTGGTAGTCTCCAGATGCTCTGTCACGTAGTTGGTAGTCTCCAGATGCTCCGTCATATAGTTGGTAGTATCCAGATGCTCCGTCAGGTAGTTGGAAGTCTCCAGATGCTCTGTCAGGTAGTTGGTAGTCTCCAGATGCTCTGTCAGGAAGTTGGTAGTCTCCAGATGCTCCGTCAGGTAGCTGGTAGTCTCCAGATGCTCAGTCAGGTAGTTGATGTAGTTGGTAGTCTCCAAATGCTCCGTCAGGTAGTTGGTAGTCTAAAGATGCTCCGTCAGGTAGTTGGTAGTCTCCAGATGCTCCGTCAGGTAGCTGGTAGTCTCCAGATGCTCAGTCAGGTAGTTGATGTAGTTGGTAGTCTCCAAATGCTCCGTCAGGTAGTTGGTAGTCTTCAGATGCTCCATCAGGTAGTTCGTAGTCTCCAGATGCTCCGTCAGGTAGTTGGTAATCTCCAGAAGCTCCGTCAGGTAGTTCGTAGTCTCCAGATGCTCCGACAGGTATTTGGTAGTCTTCAGATGCTCCGTCAGGTAGTTGGTAGTCTCGAGATACTCCGCCAGGTAGTTGGTAGTCTCCAGATGCTTCGTCAGGTAGTTGGTAGTCTCCAGATGCTCCGTCAGGTAGTTGGTAGTCTCCAGATGCTCCTTCAGATAGTTGGTAGTGAACAGATGCTCCGTCAGGTAGTTGGTGGTCTCCAAATGTTCCGTCAGGTAGTTGGTAGTCTCCAGATGCTCCGTCATATAGTTGGTAGTCTCAAGATGCTCCGTCAGGTAGTTGGTAGTCTCCAAATGCTCCGTCATATACGTGGTAGTGTACAGATGCTCCATCAGGTAGTTGGTAGTCCCAAGATGCTCCGTCAGGTAGTAGGTAGTCTCCAAATGCTCCGTCATATAGGTGGTAACCTCCAGATGCTCCGTCATATACTTGGTAGTCTCCAGATGCTTCGTCAGGTAGTTGGTAGTCTCCAGATGCTCCGTCAGGTAGTTGGTAGTCTCCAGATGCTCCGTCATATAGTTCTAGTCTAAAGATGCTCCGTCAGGTAGTTGATGTAGTTGGTAGTCTGCAAATGCTCCGTTAGGTAGTTGATAGTCTCCAGATGCTCTTTCAGATAGATGGTCGTCTCCAGATGCTCCGTTAGGTAGTTGGTAGTCTCCAGATGCTCCGTCAGGTAGTTGGTAGTCTCCAGATGCTCCGTTAGGTAGTTGGTAGTCTCCAGATGCTACTTCAGATAGTTGGTAGTCTCCAGATGCTCCGTCAGGTAATTGGTAGTCTCCAGATGCTTCTTCAGATAGTTGGTAGTGTACAGATGCTTCGTCAGGTAGTTGCTAGTCTCCAGATACTCCGTCAGGTAGTTGGTAGTCTCCAGATGCTCCGTCAGGTAGTTGGTAGTCTCCAGATGCTCTGTAAGGCAGTTGGTAGTCTCCAGATGCTCCATAAGGTAGTTGGTAGTCTCCAGATGCTCCGGCAGGTAGTTGGTAGTCTCCAGATGCTCCGTCAGGTAGTTGGTAGTCTCCAGATGCTCCGGCAGGTAGTTGGTAATCTCCAGATGCTCCGTCAGGTAGTTGGTAGTCTCCACATGCTCCGGCAGGTAGTTGGTAGTCTCCAGATGCTTCGTCAGGTAGTTGGTAGTCTCCAGATGCTCCGGCAGGTAGTTGGTAGTCTCCAGATGCTCCGTCAGGTAGTTGGTAGTCTCCAGATGCTTCGTCAGGTAGTTGGTAGTCTCCATATGCTCCGGGAGGTAGTTGGTAGTCTCCAGATGCTCCGTCAGGTATTTGGTAGTCTCCAGATGCTTCGTCAGGTACTAGGTAGTCTCCACATGCTCCGCCATGTAGTTGGTAGTCTCTAGATGCTTCGTCAGGTAGTTGGTAGTCTCCAGATGCTCCTACACATAGTTCATGTAGTTGGTAGTCTCCAGATGCTCCGACACATAGTTCATGTAGTTGGTAGTCTCCAGATGCACCGTCATGAAGTTAGTAGTCTCCAAATGCTCCGTCAGGTAGTTGGTAGTCTCCACATGCTCCGGCAGGTAGTTGGTAGTCTCCAGATGCTTCGTCAGGTAGTTGGTATTCTCCAGATGCTCGGTCAGGTAGTTGGTTGTCTCCAGATGCTCCGTCAGGTAGTTCGTAGTCTCCAGATGCTCCGGCAGGTAGCTGGTAGTCTCCAGATACTCCGCCAGGGAGTTGGTAGTCTCAAGATGCTCCGTCAGGTAGTTGGTAGTCTCCAGGTGCTCCGACAGGTAGTTGATGTAGTTAATAGTCTCCAAATTCTCCGTCAGGTAGTTGGTAGTCTCAAGATGCTCCGTCAGGTAGTTGGTAGTCTCCAGATGCTCCTTCAGATAGATGGTAGTCTGCAGATGCTCCGTCAGGTAGTTGGTGGTCTCCAGATGCTCCGTCAGGTAGTTGGTAGTCTCCAGATGCTCCTTCAGATAGATGGTAGTCTGCAGATGCTCTGTCAGGTAGTTGGTAGACTCGAGATGCTCCGTGAGGTAGTTGATGGGGTTGGTAGTCTCCAAATGCTTCGTCAGGTAGTTGGTAGTCTCCTGATGCTCTGTCAGGTAGTTGGTAGTCTCCAGATGCTCCGTCAGGTAGTTGGTAGTCCCCAGATGCTCCGTCAGGTAGTTGGTAGTCTCCAGATGCTACTTCAGATAGTTGGTAGTGTACAAATGCTCCGACAGGAAGTTCGTAGTCTCCAGATGCTCCATCAGGTAGTTGGTAGTCTCCAGATGCTCCATCAGGTAGTTGGTAGTCTCCAGATGCTTTGTCAGGTAGTTGGTAGTCTCCAGATGCTCCGGCAAGTAGTTCGTAGTCTCTAGATGCACCGTCAGGTAGTTGGTAATCTGCAGATGCTCCGTCAGGTAGTTGGTAATCTGCAGATGCCCTGTCAGGTAGTTCGTAGTCTCCAGATGTTCCGTCAGGTAGTTTCCAGATAGTCTCCAGTAATCTGGTAGTCTCCAAATGGTCCAGTATTCTCCAGTAGTCTGTAGTCTCCAGATGCTCCGTCATGTAATTGGTAGTCTCAAGATGCTCCGTCAGGTAGTTGGTAGTCTCCAGATGCTCCTTCATATAGTTGGTAGTCTCCAGATGCTCCGTCGGGTAGTCTGTAGTCTCCAGATGCTCCGTCATGTAATTGGTAGTCTCCAGATGCTCCTTCATATAGTTGGTAGTCTCCAGATGCTCCGTCGGGTAGTCTGTAGTCTCCAGATGCTCCGTCAGGTAGTTGGTAGTCTCCAGATGCTACTTCAGATAGTTGGTAGTGTACAAATGCTCCGACAGGAAGTTCGTAGTCTCCAGATGCTCCATCAGGTAGTTGGTAGTCTCCAGATGCTCCATCAGGTAGTTGGTAGTCTCCAGATGCTCTGTCAGGAAGTTGGTAGTCTCCAGATGCTCCGTCAGGTAGCTGGTAGTCTCCAGATGCTCCGTCAGGTAGCTGGTAGTCTCCAGATGCTCAGTCAGGTAGTTGATGTAGTTGGTAGTCTCCAAATGCTCCGTCAGGTAGCTGGTAGTCTCCAGATGCTCCGTCAGGTAGTTGGTAGTCTCCAGATGCTCCGTCAGGTAGTTGGTAGTCTCCAGATGCTCCGACAGATAGTTGGTAGTCTTCAGATGCTCCATCAGGTAGTTCGTAGTCTCCAGATGCTCCGTCAGGTAGTTGGTAATCTCCAGAAGCTCCGTCAGGTAGTTCGTAGTCTCCAGATGCTCCGACAGGTATTTGGTAGTCTTCAGATGCTCCGTCAGGTAGTTGGTAGTCTCGAGATACTCCGCCAGGTAGTTGGTAGTCTCCAGATGCTTCGTCAGGTAGTTGGTAGTCTCCAGATGCTCCGTCAGGTAGTTGGTAGTCTCCAGATGCTCCTTCAGATAGTTGGTAGTGAACAGATGCTCCGTCAGGTAGTTGGTGGTCTCCAAATGTTCCGTCAGGTAGTTGGTAGTCTCCAGATGCTCCGTCATATAGTTGGTAGTCTCAAGATGCTCCGTCAGGTAGTTGGTAGTCTCCAAATGCTCCGTCATTTACGTGGTAGTGTACAGATGCTCCATCAGGTAGTTGGTAGTCTCCAGATGCTCCGCCAGGGATTTGGTAGTCCCAAGATGCTCCGTCAGGTAGTAGGTAGTCTCCAAATGCTCCGTCATATAGGTGGTAACCTCCAGATGCTCCGTCATATACTTGGTAGTCTCCAGATGCTTCGTCAGGTAGTTGGTAGTCTCCAGATGCTCCGTCAGGTAGTTGGTAGTCTCCAGATGCTCCGTCATATAGTTCTAGTCTAAAGATGCTCCGTCAGGTAGTTGATGTAGTTGGTAGTCTGCAAATGCTCCGTTAGGTAGTTGATAGTCTCCAGATGCTCTTTCAGATAGATGGTCGTCTCCAGATGCTCCGTTAGGTAGTTGGTAGTCTCCAGATACTCCGTCAGGTAGTTGATGTAGTTGGTAGTCTGCAAATGCTCCGTTAGGTAGTTGATAGTCTCCAGATGCTCCGTCAGGTAGTTGGTAGTCTCCAGATACTCCGTCAGGTAGTTGATGTAGTTGGTAGTCTGCAAATGCTCCGTTAGGTAGTTGATAGTCTCCAGATGCTCTTTCAGATAGATGGTCGTCTCCAGATGCTCCGTTAGGTAGTTGGTAGTCTCCAGATGCTACTTCAGATAGTTGGTAGTCACCAGATGCTCCGTCAGGTAATTGGTAGTCTCCAGATGCTCCTTCAGATAGTTGGTAGTGTACAGATGCTTCGACAGGTAGTTGGTAGTCTCCAGATACTCCGTCAGGTAGTTGGTAGTCTCCAGATTCTTCGTGAGGTACTAGGTAGTCTCCAGATGCTCCGTCAGAAAGTTGGTAGTCTTCAGATGCTCTGTAAGGCAGTTGGTAGTCTCCAGATGCTCCATAAGGTAGTTGGTAGTCTCCAGATGCTCCGACAGGTAGTTGGTAGTCTCCAGATGCTCCGCCAGGTAGTTGGTAGTCTCCAGATGCTCCGTCAGGTAGTTGGTAGTCTCCAGATGCTCCGTCAGGTAGTTGGTAGTCTCCAGATGCTCCGTCAGGTAGTTGGTAGTCTCCAGATGCTGCGGCAGGTAGTTGGTAGTCTCCAGATGCTTCGGCAGGTAGTTGGTAGTCTCCAGATACTCCGGCAGGTAGTTGGTAGTCTCCAGATGCTCCGTCAGGTAGTTGGTAGTCTCCAGATGCTTCGTCAGGTAGTTGGTAGTCTCCATATGCTCCGGGAGGTAGTTGGTAGTCTCCAGATGCTCCGTCAGGTATTTGGTAGTCTCCAGATGCTCCGTCATGTAGTTGGTAGTCTCTAGATGCTTCGTCAGGTAGTTGGTATTCTTCAGATGCTCGGTCAGGTAGTTGGTAGTCTCCAGATGCACCGTCATGAAGTTGGTAGTCTCCAAATGCTCCGTCATATAGTTGGTTGTGTACAGATGCTCCATCAGGTACTTGGTAGCCTCCAGATGCTTCGTCAGGTAGTTGGTATTCTCCAGATGCTCGGTCAGGTAGTTGGTAGTCTCCAGATGCTCCGTCAGGTAGTTCGTAGTCTCCAGATGCTCCGGCAGGTTGTTGGTAGTTTTCAGATGCTCCGTAAGGTAGTTGGTAGTATCCAGATGCTTCGTCAGGTAGCTGGTAGTCTCCAGATGCTCCGTCAGGTAGCTGGTTGTCTCCAGATGCTCCGCCAGGGAGTTGGTAGTCTCAAGATGCTTCGTCAGGTAGTTGGTAGTCTCCAGGTGCTCCGACAGGTAGTTGATGTAGTTAATAGTCTCCAAATGCTCCGTCAGGTAGTTGGTAGTCTCAAGATGCTCCGTCAGGCAGTTGGTAGTCTCCAGATGCTCCTTCAGATAGATGGTAGTCTGCAGATGCTCCGTCAGGTAGTTGGTAGTCTCCAGATGCTCCATCAGGTAGTTGGTAGTCTCCAGATGCTCCTTCAGATAGATGGTAGTCTGCAGATGCTCTGTCAGGTAGTTGGTAGACTCTAGATGCTCCGTGAGGTAGTTGATGGGGTTGGTAGTCTCCAAATGCTTCATCAGGTAGTTGGTAGTCTCCTGATGCTCTGTCAGGTAGTTGGTAGTCGCCAGATTCTCCGTCAGGTAGTTGGTAGTCTCCAGATGCTCTTTCAGATAGATGGTGGTCTCCAGATGCTCCGTCAGGTAGTTGGTAGTCTCCAGATGCTACTTCAGATAGTTGGTAGTGTACAAATGCTCCGACAGGAAGTTCGTAGTCTCCAGATGCTCCATCAGGTAGTTGGTAGTCTCCAGATGCTCCATCAGGTAGTTGGTAGTCTCCAGATGCTTTGTCAGGTAGTTGGTAGTCTCCAGATGCTCCGGCAAGTAGTTCGTAGTCTCTAGATGCACCGTCAGGTAGTTGGTAATCTGCAGATGCTCCGTCAGGTAGTTGGTAATCTGCAGATGCCCTGTCAGGTAGTTCGTAGTCTCCAGATGTTCCGTCAGGTAGTTTCCAGATAGTCTCCAGTAATCTGGTAGTCTCCAAATGGTCCAGTATTCTCCAGTAGTCTGTAGTCTCCAGATGCTCCGTCATGTAATTGGGAGTCTCAAGATGCTCCGTCAGGTAGTTGGTAGTCTCCAGATGCTCCTTCATATAGTTGGTAGTCTCCAGATGCTCCGTCGGGTAGTCTGTAGTCTCCAGATGCTCTGTCATGTAATTGGTAGTCTCCAAATGCTCCGTCATATACTTGGTAACCTCTAGATGCTCCGTCATATACTTGGTAGTCTCCAGATGCTCCGTCAGGTAGTTGGTAGTCTCCAGATGCTCTGTCATATAGTTGGTAATCTTCAGATGCTCCGTCAGGTAGTTGGTAGTCTCCAGATGCTCCGTCAGGTAGTTGATGTAGTTGGTAGTCTCCAAATGCTTCGTCAGGTAGTTGGTAGTCTCCAGATGCTCCGTCAGGTAGTTGGTAGTCTCCAGATGCTCCGTCGGGTAGTTGGTAGTCTCCAGATGCTCCGTCAGGTAGTTGGTAGTCTCCAGATGCTCTTTCAGATAGTTGGTAGTGTACAGATGCTCCATCAGGTACTTGGTAGTCTCCAGATGCTTCGTCAGGTAGTTGGTAGTCTCCAGATGCTCCGTCAGGTAGTTCGTAGTCTCCAGATGCTCCGGAAGGTAGTTGGTAGTCTCCAGATGCTCCGGCAAGTAGTTCGTAGTCTCTAGATGCACCGTCATGTAGTTGGTAATCTCCAGATGCTCCGTCAGGTAGTTTGTAGTCTCCAGATGCTCCGTCAGGTAATTTTCTGATAGTCTCCAGTAGTCTAGTAGTCTCCAAATGCTCCAGTATTCTCTAGTAGTCTGCAGTCTCCAGATGCTCCGTCATGTAGCTGGTTGTCTCCAGATGCTCCTTCAGATAGTTGGTAGTGTACAGATGCTCCGAAAGGTAGTTAGTAGTCTCCAGATGCACCGTCAGGTAGTTGGTAGTCTCAAGATGCTCCGTCAGGTAGTTGGTAGTCTCCAGATGCTCTGTCATATAGTTGGTAGTCTAAATATGCTCCGTCAGGAAGTTGGTAGTCTCCAGATGCTTCGTCCGGTAGTTGGTAGTCTCCGGATGCTCCGTCAGGTAGTTGATACAGTTGGTAGTCTCCAAATGCTCCGTCAGGTAGTTGGTAGTCTAAAGATGCTCCGTCAGGAAGTTAGTAGTCTCCAGATGCTCCGTCAGGAAGTTGGTAGTCTCCAAATGCTCCGTCAGGTAGTTGGTAGTCGCCAGATGCTCCGTCAGGTAGTTGGTATTCTCCAGATGCTCTGTCAGGAAGTTGGTAGTCTCCAGATGCTCCTTCAGATAGATGGTAGTCTGCAGATGCTCCGTCAGATAGTTGATAGTCTCCAGATGCTCCGTCAGGTAGTTGGTAGTCTCCAGATGCTCCGTCAGGTAGATGGTACTCTCCAGATGCTCCTTCAGGTAGTTGGTAGTCTCCAGATGCTCCTTCAGATAGATCGTAGTCTGCAGATGCTCCGTCAGATAGTTGAAGTCTCCAGATGCACCGTCAGGTAGTTGGTGGTCTCCAGATGCTCCGTCAGGTAGATGGTACTCTCCAGATGCTCCTTCAGGTAGTTGGTAGTCTCCAGATGCTCCGTCATGTAGTTGATGTAGTTGGTAGTCTCCAGTTACTCTGTCAGGTAGTTGGTAGTCTCCAGATTCTCCGACAGGTAGTTGGTAGTTTCCAGATGCTCTCTCATCTAGTTGATGTAGTTGGTAGTTTCCAAATGCTCCGTCAGGTAGTTGATGTAGTTGGTAGTCTCCAGATGCTCCGTCAGGTAGTTGATGTAGTTGGTAGTCTCCAGATGCTCCAGCAGGTAGTTGGTAGTCTCCAGATGCTCCGTCATGTACTGTGTAGCCTCCAGAGGCTCTGGCAGGTAGTTGATGTAGTTGGTTGTCTTCAGATGCTCCGTCAGGTTGTTGGTAGTCTCTAGATCCTCCGTCATTTAGTTGATGTTGTTGGTAGTCTCCAGATGCTCCGTTAGATTGATGATGTAGTTGGTAGTCTCCAGAGGCTCCGTCATGTAGTTGGTAATCTCCAGATGCTCCGTCGTGTAGTTAATGTAGTTGGTAGTCTCCAGTTACTGTCAGGTAGTTGGTAGTCTCCAGATGATCCGGCAGGTAGTTGGTAGTCTCCAGATGCTCCGTCAGGTAGTTGGTAGTCTTCAGAAGCTTCATCAGGTACATCTCAATTGCCCTCTGTTCTTATTTCTCTGTACTTTTTCAGGGGTTTCGTTCATAGCTTCTCTGCATATTCTTTTGAACTTTAATTTTCTCGTTCCCTTAATTCTTGAGAGAAACGAACTGCTCGTTGCATCAGCACATATCCCAGCAATAAATTCCATCATCACATGTGTTATCTTCCCTTCCATTTGTCTTTCCCATTGAATTTCACACAGAAAGTTCTTTTTTTGTAATTCTCATATCTTCAACAGGTTTCCTTGTGTTACCAACTCCGAGAATACAGTGGTCACCAGCTCCTAGAGCCAAGCATAAGAATACAGTGGTCACCAGCTCCTAGAGCCAAGCATAAGAATACAGTGGTCACTAGCTCCTTGAGCCAAGCATGAGAATACAGTAGTGTTACATCTTACCTTTTGAAGAAAATTTGAAAATTTCTGGATCAATATCCTCCAAATTGTTCAGTATTTTAAAAGTTTCAATGAGATCAGCCTTGTCACGCCTGGTTTGCAGTGTTGTTAGCCCTCTGGCCTTCAACCGTTCCTGATACGAGAGATGACTTAACTCTGGAATGACTTTTGTTGCTCGGTGTTGCACTTTCTCTAGAGCAGCTGTATCCTTCTAAAAATGAGGTCGCCATGCTTGGATACAGTAATTCAAATGAGGACGCACCAGAGATTTATCCAGTTGAATCATTACCTTCTTTTCCTTAAAGTCAAATGTACGCCTGATAATTCCAAGGGTTTGGTTAGCTTTTCTGACTGCTGTTCCCACCTGTTGTGAGTGGTGTATTTTGACTCCAAGGTCCTTTTCTTCATCAATCTACTGTAATGTAATGCTATTAATTTGGTAGTTGCACGAGTCGATATTAAAAAGTATTTGCAAGTGTTCTGACCATCTATGAAGTTCATATAGATCTCTTTGTAAAGATTCAATTTCACTATAATTTTCCACTTTACCATAAATCTTTGTGTCAACTGGAAATTTGATGATGTGGTTTGTAATATTCACGTCTGTCATTGATGTATATGACAAAAAGGGTTGGCTCCAAAACGGACCCTTGTGGCACCCCTCTTATCACATTTCTCCATTCTGACTCATTCCTATTTAGCACGACCCTTTGTTTTCTTTCCTTCAACCATTGTTTTACCCATTCTAATATTTTTACCATTTATTCCATGTGCTTGTAATTTTCTTGCTAGTCTTTCATGTGGTACCTTATCAAAAGCGTTAACAAAATCTATGTATACTACATCCAGTAGCTGAGTACCTGGTAACCGCTTTAAAAAATGTGAGCAAGTTTGTAGAGCAGGCTCTCTCTTTAACAATGCCATGATGTGTTGATTGTACAAGGTCGTTCACTTTGATGGTGAATGATTCTCTCCCTGAGGATTCTCTCCATGAGCTTGCAGATGTGTGATGTCAAGCTAATCGCCCGGTAGTTTTCTGCTGAGGTCTTTCTGCCTTTTTTGAAAATACGGGTAACATTTGCATATTTCCCATCTTGGGGAACTACCCCAATTGGGTCAGAGATTTTGTGAAAAGTAGTTTCAGTGGTAGGCATAATTCTTCTGACAGTTCCTTTATGACTTTGGATAGGATTCCATCCACACCTGGGACTTTTGAATCTTTTAGTGTGTAAATGTTCTTTCTAATTTTTTCCCATATACCATCCTGGAGGAGATGTATATAATCAAGTGCAATTTAAATTCTTGAAGCTTTTTTTCTGAATTGACGTTTAATTTCCAAAATACTGAAGCTGGGTTTGTTTGATTCATCAGATGAGCAGCACGAGCGAGATGGAGGAGATTACTGGTAAGTTTCTGGAAGAGTTCCGTCAACCCGGCCAGGATCCCCATCAACTCATCGCTAAATACGATGAGTTGTGTAAGATCTACGACAAGGTAACTATAGTTTACATTTTTGTTTATTAGACCATTATTGTTGTTAACTTGCCCGTTGTCTAGGACCCATAACATTATACATGTTTTCTACGACCCATAACATCATACACATTGTCTAGGACCCATAACATCAAACACGTTGTCTAGGACCACTAACATCATACACGTTGTTTAGGACCCATAACATCATACACATTGTCTAGGACCCATAACATCATACACCTTGTCTAGGACCCCTAACATCATACACATTGTCTAGGACCCATAACATAATACACGTTGTCTAGGACCTATAACATCATACTAGATCATGATGATTCTCACCATGATTTGAACAAACTTAAAATTGTTCACTGACTTCTTTTTGTCGTCAGTTTACCTTTTGACATTATAGTTTTAAATGTAAACTAGACCAAGTGTTTTAAGTGTTAAATAAGTGTTAACTTCGCAGAACAATTCTATAACACACTTTACACGGATGAATATAAAGTGTTTGATTGTTTATATGCTGCTCTAGCAGGGATATTTATAAATACATGTGGTACCTAGTAGCCAGAACGCACTTCTCGGCCTACTATGCAAGGCCCGATTTGCCTAATAGGCCGAGTGATTTTCTTTATTATCAATAATTTTTTCCAAATAGTTTATTTGAATTAGTATTATTATTTTATATCAAGACCATAATTTATTGACTTACTTGTGTTAGTTTAGGTTACGTTAAAATAGGTTAGGTTAGGTTAGGTAGGGTTTGTTAGGTTCGGTCATATATCTACGTTAGTTTTAACTAAAATTTAAACAAATTAACTTATACATAATGAAATGGACAGATTTATCATTTCATAAGAATTTTTTTTTACAAATATATAAATTTAGGAAAACTTGGCTTATTAGGCAAATCGGGCCTTCCATAGTAGGCCTAGTACGACGTTCTGGCTACTAGGTACAACATTATATATATATATATATGTGTGTGTATATCACGAAAATAAACACGTGATTAAGAATGTGACAATGTCAGACCACGGAGGAAAAATGAAACAGGAAATTTCCTTAAGTACTTTCGTATATTAAATACATCTTCAGAAGGTCATTTTACGGATCGAGTGATGGGTATAAATAGGCAGGAAGGAGTGGTGAAGTAAGGTGAGGTACAATACTTGGACAACGCAGACGGCCCATTGGCCCATCAGATGCACCCAATTGGCCCATCCGATGTAGCCCAATGGCCCATCTGATACAGCAGACATACAAGCATAATATATAGGTAATTATAACATAAAGAAGTAAATATATACAATAAATTAGTGAGACAAATGTTTTTCAATGATTCTACTTAAATCGCCCTTTAGCTGATCTATTAGAAATGGATCTAAGTTATATAGACCACTGCTAATATTCAAATTACTTTCTTTGGTGATCTGTATCAAAGCAGATTCAATTATGTTTCTGTTATAGGTGCTTTTACAATTTGTTATTGAAGAAGCACTCTCCCAATCAATTTGGTGAGCTTTTTCTGACAAATGCACAAACAAAGCATTAGTCAATTGGCCATGTCTTACAGAGTATTTATGTTGCGATATTCTACATTTTAAATCTTTAGATGTTTGCCCGACATAGAACTTATTACATTCCTTACAAGGTATTTTATAAATGACGCAATTATCACTACGAGGGCTGTTCCTTACTAATAGCTTACCAACAGTGTTTTCGTAGCTAAACATTACATTTATATTAAAAAGTTTCAAGGCCTTGACAATATTCTCAAACCCAGAGAAATATGGTAAACATAACACATTCTTTGGGCGAATCCTTTCACTGCATACATTATTATAATATGTACGACGAGCTTTGTTACGACAAACTTCCAAAAAATTCAGTGGGTAACAAAGCTTAAGACCAATCGAATCAATATTCTTAAATTCTTCATCTAGGAATTCTGGACTCACAACTCGAAGAGCTCTTAGATACATTGAAGAAAAAATTGACTTTTTTACATTGTATTTATGCCCTGAAAAATAATGAATAATGCCCTGAAAAATAATTTGGAATGGCAATGGGGAATCCTCTATCGCCATTGCTCTCAAACCTGTACATGGAATTCTTTGAAAAGAAATTTGTTTCAAAAATAACTCCTGGAATCATTCCTTGGTTTAGATATGTTGATGATATCTTGTGTATTTGGCCTTCAGATGTAAACACAGACGAATTTGGAGCCAAACTTAATGACTAAGTCACCTCCATAAAATTTACTATGGAGACTGAAATTGATAAATGTTTGCCATTCTTAGATGTGCTTATTCATAGGGAAAACTCTTCATTAAAGTTTAGTGTTTACAGAAAACCTACGAACAATTTATCTTGTGTTCATTATTTTTCAGGGCATAAATACAATGTAAAAAAGTCAATTTTTTCTTCACAGTTTCGATCAGTAAACTCCAAGAAATCCGGACTCCACCTGCCAAAGATCATTGGGGTATATAAACCTGGATATGCGTATGGAAATGTCAAGACGCACAAGCCTGGAAACCCACTTCGGCCAATCATTAGCCAGATACCCACACCCACGTACAGACTGGCGAAGCGACTCAACGGCCAGCTGACTCCTTATGTTCCTTGCGCCTTCAGCCTGAAGTCTCCAAAGGAATTTGTTGACTTACTGCGGGGCACACGGGCCACAGGGATAAGAGCCTCGTTGGACGTAGAATCGCTGTTTACCAACGTACCTGTGGACGAGACAATCGGAATGATAGCCGACAGAGTGTATCGTGATCCAGCCTGTGCTCCTCTTGACATACCAGAAAATATTCTGAGGAAACTACTCCAAGCTTGTACTAAAGAGGCACCCTTCTTGAGCCCGGATGGGCACATGTATAAGCAAGTAGATGGGGTCGCCATGGGTTCTCCCCTAGGTGTCCTGTTTGCAAACTTCTACATGGGTACCATCGAGCAAAAAGTCTTAGTCGACATGAACTTCAAACCGGCCATATACTGCAGGTATGTTGACGACATTTTTACACAGGTACCTGATGTCAGACATCTGCAGGAGCTGAAGGAGGCATTTGAGCAGAGTTCCGTGCTGCGTTTCACTTACGAGATGGAAAAGGATGGGAAGCTGCCCTTTCTAGATGTAACAGTCATGGAAAAGGGCGAAGGTTTCCACACTGCAGTCTAACTAAGGAAACAAACATAGGAATGTGCCTAAATGCCAACAGCGACTGCCCAGACAGGTATAAGAGGAGTGTTGTTAACGCATATGTCGACCGTGCTCTCAGCCACAGCTCAGAATGGAAGCAAGTCGACGAAGAACTCTGTAGGGTAAGGCAGGTCCTAGTCAATAACGGCTTCTCCAATGGTTTCATCGAAGACATCATAAGAAGGAAAGTGAAAAGCCATGCAACCTCTGAAGAGACAACTAACACAACACCTATACCCCCTATTAGACTATTTTACAGGAACTTCTTTTCCACAGCTCATAAAACGGAGGAAAGGGTCCTGAAAGATATTGTTAATAGAAACGTTATCCCTACAGACAAAAATCAGAGGATACAACTGACGATTTACTATAAAACCAGAAAAACGGCCAGCCTACTCATGAGAAACTCTCCAGACACAAAACAGAACGCTTTAAAAGAGACTAACGTCGTCTATGCCTTCAAATGCCCACTTGGGGACTGTAAGCTCCAAAAACCCAGTATATAGGCAAGACAACAACATCTCTTTCTAGGCGTTTAACGATGCATAAGCAACAGGGCTCCATTAAGGAACATATAATCTCTTCCCACAACCAAACCATCGCCAGAGAAATCCTAGTAAACAACACAGAAATCATCGATAGATACAGCGATAGCAGGCGGCTTGACGTTTGCGAGGCACTACACATCAAGAAGTCAACACCAGCAATCAACAGCCAATTATTGCACAACTATATTCTACCCACCTCAAGACTCCGCTCCAATATAGAAGCATCAAGAAATATGGACCAATAGGCTTTCTACAAACACTTCTATTCAATATCCATTGTTTCGTGTTCTGTCTTGTGTTGATGAAATTGATACCCTATTAATACTCTTGTTCTGTCTTGTGTTGATGAAATTAATACCCTATTAATACCACATTTTGTTCTGTCTTGTGTTAATGCCACATCACCCCTTCCACCTCACTCAAATGTAGATATAAAATCGGAGATACGTAAGTTCTATTCAGTTGTGTATTTGTGAACTAAAGTCTTTGAAAATGTAATAAGTTTTACGAAACGCGCCCGTGTCGCGTCAGACTAGAAATAAAAATGAATTTTGGAGAATTGATTTTTGATTTACCTCCAACAGTGAAGCGTAATGTACGAAAGATTGAGAAAATTCGTGTTAGAATTATTAATCTTACTTTTTCGGTCATATTTAATAATATATGTCTACAGGAAAGACTGCTACCAAAATATACTAATATATATATATATATATATATATATATATATATATATATATATATATATATATATATATATATACCGCTTGACCATCATGACCGGACATAAGGAAGTGATAGCCGAAGCTATTCAAACCACTTCCCCGCCGGCACTCGGATCGTAATCTTGGGCATAGCATTTTATGCCCAAGATTACCATCCGACAACCTACTGGGTATACTACCTGCTCGGTATACTACCTGCTAGTTATACCACTTGCTAGGTCTACTACCTGCTGGGTCTAATACCTGCTGGGTATACCACCTGCTCGGTATACAACCTGCTGGGTATACCACCTGCTGGGTATACCACCTGCTGGATATTCAACCTGCTGGAAATACGACCTGCTGGGTATACAACCTGCTGTTTATTCCACCTGCTGAGTATACCACCTGCTGGGTATACCACCTGCTGGGTATACCTCCTGCTGGGTATACCACCTGCATGGTATACCACCTGCATGGTATACCACCTAACTGGTATACCAACTGCTTGGTATACTACCTGCTGGGTATACAAATTGCCGGGTTTATCACCTGCTAGATTAACACCTGCTGGGTATACCAACTGCTGGGTATACCAACTGCCCGGTATACCACCTGCTGGGTATACCAACTGCTGGGTATACTACCTGCTGGGTATACCACCTGCTGGGTATACCACCTGCTGGGTATACCAATTGCTGGGTATACCACATGCTGCGTATATCACCTGCTGGGTATACCACCTGCTGGGTATACTACCTGCAGGGTATACCACCTGCTGGGAATACCACCTGCTGGGTATACCACCTGCTGGGTATACTACCTGCTGCGTATATCACCTGCTAGGTATACTACCAGCTGTGTATACAACCTGCTGGGTATACTACCTGCAGGGTATACCACCTGCTGGGTATACAACCTGCTGGGTACACAACCTTCTATGTATACCACCTGCTAGGTGTACTACATGCTGGGTATACAAACTGATCGGTATACCACCTTCTGGGTATATCACTTGCTGGGTATACCACCTGCTGGGTATACCAACTGCTGGGTATATCACATGATGGGTATACCACCTGCTTGGTATACCACCTGCTGGGTATACAACCTGCTGGGTATATAACCTGCTAGGTATATCAAATGCTGGTTATACATCCTGCTGGGTATACCACCTGCTGGGTATACCTCCTGCTGGGTATACTACCTGCTGGGTATACCACCTGCTGGGTATACTACCAACTGTGTATACAACCTTCTGGGTATATTACCTGTTGGGTCTACCACCGGTTGGGTATTTCACTTACTGGATATACAACTCTCTGGGTATACAGGGCGGGAAGATCCTGTCTGTCACAGTTACTCAACCACTATGACAAAATCACAGAAGCCCTAGAAGAAAAGCAAAATGCAGATGTTGTATACACAGACTTTGCAAAGGCGTTCGACAAATGTGACCATGGGGTGATAGCTCACAAAATGAGGTCAATGGGAATAACTGGAAAAGTAGGACGCTGGATACTCAATTTCCTGTCGAACAGAACACAAAGAGTAACAGTCAATCAGATAAAATCGAGTCCAAGCGATGTTAAAAGCTCTGTACCTCAAGGTACAGTCCTTGCACCGCTACTGTTCCTTATTCTCATATCTGATATAGACAAAAATACACGTCACAGCTTCGTGTCGTCCTTTGCAGATGACACAAAAATCAGCATGAAAATTACCTCTACTGAAGACATTGAAAAACTACAAGCAGATGTCAACAAAGTTTTTGATTGGGCAGCAGAAAATAACATGATGTTTAACAGTGATAAATTTCAGGTACTCAGGTACGGCAAAAATGAGGATCTGAAACATAATACAGGGTACAAAACACAATCGAATCTTCCCATAGTAGAAAAACAGCATGTCAAGGATTTGGAAATAATGATGTCCGACGATCTAACGTTTAGGGAGCATAACCAAGCAAATATCGCGTCAGCCAGAAAAATGATCGGATGGATTACGAGAACTTTCAAATCCAGGGATCCCATCACAATGGTTGTACTCTTCAAGTCACTTGTGCTGTCCCGTATCGAGTACTGCTCAGTACTCACTTCCCCCTTCAGAGCAGGAGAGATTGCTGAAATAGAGGGAATACAGAGAACATATACGGCACGCATAGACGAGATAAAACACCTAAATTATTGGGATCGTCTCAAAGCTCTCCAAATGTACTCTCAAGAAAGGAGACGAGAGAGATACCAAATAATATACACATGGAAAATACTGGAGGGTCAGGTCCCAAATCTACACAGTAAAATAACAACGTACTGGAGTGAACGATATGGAAGAAAATGCAAGATTGAACCAGTGAAGAGCAGAGGTGCCATAGGCACAATCAGAGAGCACTGTATAAACATCAGGGGTCCGCGGTTGTTCAACGTCCTCCCAGCAAGCATAAGAAATATTGCCCGAACAACCGTGGACATCTTCAAGAGAAAACTGGACGGTTTTCTAAGAGAAGTTCCGGATCAGCCGGGCTGTGGTGGGTACGTGGCCCTGCGGGCCGCTCCAAGCAACAGCCTGGTGGACCAAACTCTCACAAGTCGAGCCTGGCCTCGGGCCGGGCTTGGGGAGTAGAAGAACTCCCAGAACCCCATCAACCAGGTATCAACCAGGTACAACCTGCTGGTTATACCACCCGCTGGGCATACATCCTGCAGGGTATATCACCTGCTGGGTATACAACTTGCTGGGTATACAACATCCTGGGTAAACCACCTGCTGAGAATACTACCTGCTAGGTACACCACCTGCTGGATATTCAATCTTCTGGGAATTCGACCTGCTGTGTATACAATCTGCTGTGTATTCCACCTGCTGGGTATACTACCTGCTGGGTATTTCACCTGCTGTGTACCAACTGCCGGGTATACCACATGCTGGGTATACCAACTGCTGGGTATACCAACTGCCGGGTATACCACCTACTGGGTATACCAACTGCCGGGTATACCACCTACTGGGTATAACAACTGTTGAGTATACCACCTACTGGGAATACCAACTGCTGGGTATAACTCCTACTGGGTATACCAACTGCTGGGTATACCACCTGCCGGGTATAGCACCTACTAGGAATACCAACTGCCGGGAATACCACCTGCCGGGTATACGGCATACTGGGTATACCACCTGCCGGGTATACGACCTACTGGGTATACCAACTGCAGGAAATACCACCTGATGGGTATACCAACTGCTGGGTATACCAACTGCCGGGTATACCACATTCCGGGTATACTACCTGCTGGGTATACCACATGCTGGGTGTACCACCTGCTGGGTATACCACATTCTGTGGGGTACCACCTTCTGGCTATACCTCCTGCTGAATATACCAACTGCTGGGCATACCAACTGCCGGGTATACCACCTTACGGGTATACCACATGCTGGGTATACCACATGCTGGGTATACCACATGCTGGGTGTACCACCTGCTGGGTATACCACATGCTGGGTATACCAACTGCCGGGTATACCACCTTCCGGGTATACCAACTGCAAGGTATACCACCTGATGGGTATACATCCTTCTGGGTATGCCACCTGCTGGGTATGCAACCTGCTCGGTATATCACCTTCTGGGTATATCACCTGCTGGGTATACAACAAATGCTGGGTATAACACCTACTGGGTAAACTACCTGCTGAGTATACAACCTGCTCAGTACACCACCTGCTGGATATTCAACCTGCTGGGAATACAACCTGCTGGGTATACAACCTGTTGTGTATTCCACCTGGTGGGAATTCAACCTGCTAGGTATACTATCAGCTAGGTATACCAGCTGATGGGTATACATCCTGCTGGGTATTCCACCTGCTAGGTATACCACCTGCTGGGTATACCATTTGCTGGGTATACCACCTGCTTGATATACAACCTGCTGGGTATATAACCTGTTAGGTATATCACCTGCTGGGTATACATCCTGCTGGGTATACCACCTGTTGGGTATACCTCCTGCTGGGTATACTACCTGCTGGGTATACTACCAGCTGTGTATACAACCTTCTGAGTATACTACCTGCTGGGTATACCACCGGCTGGGTATATCTCCTGTTGGGTATACAACTTGCTGGGTATACAACTTGCTGGGTATACTACCTGCTGGGTATACCACCTGCTCAGTATTTCACTTACTGGAGATACAACCCTCTGGGTATACAACCTACTAAGTATACTACCAGCTTGGTATACCACCAGCTGGGCGTACATCCTGTTGGGTATACCACCTGCTGGGTATCCTACCAGCTGGGTATACCACCTGCTGGGTATGTCACCTGTTGGGTATACTACCAGCTGGGTAATCACCTACTGGGTATACTACCTGCTGGGTATACTACCTGCTGTGTATACCACCTGCTATATTTACTACCTGTAAGGTATACCACCTGCTAGGTATACTACTTGCTGGGTATACCACCTGCTATGTATACAACCTGCTGGATATATCACCTGCTGGGTATATCACCTGCTGGATATACCACCTGCTGGGTATACCACCTGCTGGGTATACAACCTGCAGGGTATATCACTTGCTGGGTATACAACCTACTGGGTATACAAACTGCTGGGTATACTCTCTGGTGGGTATACCACCTTCTTGTATACCACCAGCTAGGTATAATACCTGCTGGGTATAACACCTGCTGAGTATTTCAATTGCTGGGTACAAAACTTGCTGGGTATACTATCAGCTAGGTATACCACCTGATGGGTATACATCCTGCTGGGTATACCATCTGCTGGGTATGCAACTTGCTGGGTATACCACCTGCTGGGTATACCACCTGCTGGGTATACAACATGCTGGGTATACCACCTACTGGGTAAACCACATTCTGAGTATACAACCTGTTGGGTATATAACCTGCAGGGTACACCACCTGCTGGATATTCAACCTGCTGGGAATACGAACTGCTGGGTATACAACCTGCTGTGTATTGCACCTAGTGGGTATTCAACCTGCTAGGTATACTATCAGCTGGGTATACCACCTGATGGGTATACATCCTGCTGGGTATACCACCTGCTAGGTATACCACCTGCTGGGTGTATCACCTGCTGGGTATACCACCTGCTGGGTATACCACCTGCTGGGTATACAACCTGCTGGGAATATCACCTGCTAGTTATATCACCAGCAGGGTATACATCCTGCTGGAAATACAACCTGCTGGGTATACCTCCTGCTGGGTATCCTACCTGCTGGGTATAACACCTGCTAGGTATACTACCAGCTGTGTATACAACCTTCTGGGTATACTACCTGCTGCGTATACCACCTGCTGAGTAATTCACTTACTGGGTATACAACCCTCTGGGTAAACAACATGCTAAGCATAATACCAGCTGGGTATACCAAAAGCTGGGCCTACATCCTGCTGGGTATACCACCTGCTGGGTATACAACCTGCTGGGAATACAACCTGCTGGGTAAACTACCTGCTGAGAATACTACCTGCTAGGTACACCACCTGCTGGATATTCAACCTTCTGGCAATAAGACCTGCTGGGTATACAATCTGCTGTGTATTCCACCTGCTGAGTATACCACCTGCTGGGTATTTCACCTGCTGGGTATTCCACCTGCTGGGTGTTTCACCTGCTAGGTATACCATTTGCTGGGTATACCAACTCCCGGGTATACCACTATTTGGGTATACCACCTGCTGAGTACAACACTTGCTGGATATTCAACCTGCTGGAAATACGACCTGCTGGATATACAACCTGCGGTGTATTCCAACCGGCTGAGTATACCACCTGCTGGGTATACCACCTGCTGGGTATACCAACTGCCGGGTATACCAACTTCTGGGTACACCTCCTGCTGGATATTCAACCTGCTGTGTATTCCACCTGCTGGGTATACCACCTGCTGGGTATTTCACCTGCTGGGTATACCTCCTGCTGGGTATACTAACTGCCGGGTATACCACCTGCATGGTATACCACCTAACTGGTATACCAACTTTCGGGTATACCAACTGCTGGGTATACTACCTGCTGGGTATACAAATTGCCGGGTTTATCATCTGCCAGATTAACACCTGCTGGGTATACCAACTGCTGGGTAAACCAACTGCCCGGTATACCACCTGCTGGGTATAGCAACTACTGGGTATACCACCTGCTAGGTATACTACCAGCTGTGTATACAACCTGCTGGGTATACTACCTGCAGGGTATACCACCTGCTGGGTATACCACCTGCTGGGTACACAACCTGCTGGGTATATCTTCTGCTGGGTATACCAACTGCTGGGTATACAACATGCTGCGTATATAACCTGCTGGGTATACCACCTGCTGGGTATACCACCTGCTGGGTATACCACCTCCTGGGTATACTACCTGCAGGGTATACCACCTGCTGGGAATACCACCTGCTGGGTATACCACCTGCTGGGTATAATACCTGCTGCGTATATCACCTGCTAGGTATACTACCAGCTGTGTATACAACCTGCTGGGTATACTACCTGCAGGGTGTGCCACCTGCTGGGTATACAACCTGCTGGGTACACAACCTTCTATGTATACCACCTGCTAGGTGTACTACATGCTGGGTATACCGCCTTCTGTGTATATCACTTACTGGGTATACAACCTGCTGGGTATACCAACTGCTGGGTATATCACATGTTGGGTATACCACCTGCTTGGTATACCACCTGCTGGGTATACAACCTGCTGGGTATATAACTTGCTAGATATATCACATGCTGGTTATAAATCCTGCTGGGTATACCACCTACTGGGTATACCTCCTGCTGGGTATACTACCTGCTGGGTATACCACCTGCTGGGTATACTACCAACTGTGTATACAACCTTCTGGGTATACTACCTACTGGTATACCACCGGCTGGGTATTTCACTTACTGGATATACAACTCTCTGGGTAAACAACCTTGTAGGTATACTACCAGCTGGTTATAACACCCGCTGGGCATACATCCTGCAGGGTATACCACCTGCTGGGTATACAACATCCTGGGAATACCACCTGCTAGGTACACCACCTGCTGGATATTAAACCTTCTGAGAATAGGACCTGCTGTGTATACAATCTGCTGTGTATTCCACCTGCTGGGTATACCACTTGCTGGGTATTTCACCTGCTGTGTATACCACCTGCTGGGCATACCAACTGCCGGGTATACCACCTGCTGGGTATACCACCTGCTGGATATTCAACCTGCTGGGAATACGACCTGCTGGGTATACAAATTGCCGGATTTATCACCTGCCGATTTAACACCTGCTGTGTATATCAACTGCTGGGTATACCAACTGCTGGGTATACCAACTGCCGGGTATACCACCCACTGGGTATACCAACTGTTGAGTATACCACCTACTGGGTATACCAACTGCTGGGTACAACTCCTACTGGGTATACCAATTGCTGGGTATACCACCTGCCGGGTATAGCACCTACTAGGTATACCACCTCCCGGGTATACGACCTACTGGGTATACCACCTGCCGGGTATACGACCTACTGGGAATACCAACTGCCGGGAATAACACCTGCTGGGTATACCAACTGCTGGGTATACCAACTGCCGGGTATACCACATTCCGGGTATGCCACATGCTAGGTATACCACAGGCTGGGTGTACCACCTGCTGGGTATACCACCTGCTGGGTATACAACCTGCTGGGAATACAACCTGCTGGGTAAACCACCTGCTGAGAATACCACCTGCTAGGTACACCACCTGCTGGATATTCAACCTTCTGGCAATAAGACCTGCTGGGTATACAATCTGCTGTGTATTCCACCTGCTGAGTATACCACCTGCTGGGTATTTCACCTGCTGGGTATTCCACCTGCTGGGTGTTTCACCTCCTGGGTATACCATTTGCTGGGTATACCAACTCCCGGGTATACCACTATTTGGGTATACCACCTGCTGAGTACAACACCTGCTGGATATTCAACCTGCTGGAAATACGACCTGCTGGGTATACAACCTGCTGTGTATTCCACCTGCTGAGTATACCACCTGCTGGGTATACCACCTGCTGGGTATACCAACTGCCGGGTATACCAACTGCTGGGTATACCACCTGCTGGGTACACCACCTGCTGGATATTCAACCTGCTGTGTATTCCACCTGCTGGGTATACCACCTGCTGGGTATTTCACCTGCTGGGTATACCTCCTGCTGGGTATACTAACTGCCGGGTATAACACCTGCATGGTATACCACTTAACTGGTATACCAACTTTTGGGTATACCAACTTCTGGGTATACTACCTGCTGGGTATACAAATTGCCGGGTTTATCATCTGCCAGATTAACACCTGCTGGGAATACCAACTGCTGGGTAAACCAACTGCCCGGTATACCACCTGCTGGGTATACCAACTGCTGGGTATACCACCTGCTAGGTATACTACCAGCTGTGTATACAACCTGCTGGGTATACTACCTGCAGGGTATACCACCTGCTGGGTATACCACCTGCTGGGTACACAACCTGCTGGGTATATCTTCTGCTGGGTATACCACATGCTGCGTATATAACCTGCTAGGTATACCACCTGCTGGGTATACCAAATGCTGGGTATACTACCTGCAGGGTATACCACCTGCTGGGAATACCACCTGCTGGGTATACCACCTGCTGGGTATACCAACTGCTGGGTATATCACCTGCTAGGTATACTACCAGCTGTGTATACAACCTGCTGGGTATACTACCTGCAGGGTATGCCACCTGCTGGGTATACAACCTGCTGGGTACACAACCTTCTATGTATACCACCTGCTAGGTGAACTACATGCTGGGTATACCGCCTTCTGGGTATATCACTTGCTGGGTATACCACCTGCTGGGTATACCAACTGCTGGGTATATCACATGTTGGGTATACCACCTGCTTGGTATACCACCTGCTGGGTATACAACCTGCTGGGTATATAACCTGCTAGGTATATCACATGCTGGTTATAAATCCTGCTGCGTATACCACCTACTGGGTATACCTCCTGCTGGGTATACTACCTGCTGGGTATACCACCTGCTGGGTATACTACCAACTGTGTATACAACCTTCTGGGAATACTACCTACTGGGTATACCACCGGCTGGGTATTTCACTTACTGGATATACAACTCTCTGGGTATACAACCTTGTAGGTATACTACCAGCTGGTTATACCACCCGCTGGGCATACATCCTGCAGGGTATACCACCTGCTGGGTATACAACATCCTGGGAATACCACCTGCTAGGTACACCACCTGCTGGATATTCAACCTTCTGGGAATACGACCTGCTGTGTATACAATCTGCTGTGTATTCCACCTGCTGGGTATACCACCTGCTGGATATTTCACCTGCTGTGTATACCACCTGCTGGGCATACCAACTGCCGGGTATACCACCTGCTGGGTATAACACCTGCTGGGTACACCACCTGCTGGATATTCAACCTGCTGGGAATACGACCTGCTGGGTATACAAATTGCCGGATAAATCACCTGCCGATTTAACACCTGCTGGGTATATCAACTGCTGGGTATACCAACTGCTGGGTATACCAACTGCCGGGTATACCACCTACTGGGTATACCAACTGTTGAGTATACCACCTACTGGGTATACCAACTGCTGGGTATAACTCCTACTGGGTATACCAACTGCTGGGTATACCACCTGCCGGGTATTGCACCTACTAGGTATACCACCTGCCGGGTATACGACCTACTGGGTATACCACCTGACGGGTATACGACCTACTGGGTATACCATCAGCCGGGTATACGACCTACTGGGAATACCAACTGCCGGGAATACCACCTGCTGGGTATACCAACTGCTGGGTATACCAACTGCCGGGTATACCACATTCCGGGTATGCCACATGCTGGGTATACCACATGCTGGGTGTACCACCTGCTGGGTATACCACATGCTGGGGGTACCACCTGATGGCTATACCACCTGCTGGATATACCAACTGCTGGGTATACCAACTGCCGGGTATACCACCTTCTGGGTATACCAACTGCTAGGTATACCACCTGATGGGTATACATCCTGCTGGGTATGCCACCTGCTGGGTATACCACCTGCTGGGTATATCACCTGCTGGGTATACCACCTGCTGGGTATACCACCTGCTTGATATACAACCTGCTGGGTATATAACCTGTTAGGTATATCAACTGCTGGATATACATCCTGCTGGGTATACCACCTGCTGGGTTTACCTCCTGCTGGGTATACTACCTGCTGGGTATACTGCCAGCTGTGTATACAACCTTCTGGGTATATCTCCTGCTGGGTATACAACTTGCTAGGTATACTACCTGCTGGGTATACCACCTGCTGAGTATTTCACTTACTGGAGATACAACCCTCTGGGTATACAACCTACTAAGTATACTACCAGCTGGGTATACCACCAGCTGGGCGTACATCCTGCTGGGTATACCACCTGCTGGGTATCCTAGCAGCTGGGTATACCACCCGCTAGGTATGTCACCTGTTGGGTATACTACTTGCTGGGTAATCACCTACTGGGTATACTACCTGCTGGGTATACTACCTGCTGTGTATACCACCTGCTAGATTTACTACCTGCTGGGTATACTACCTGTGAGGTATACCACCTGCTAGGTATACTACTTGCTGGGTATACCACCTGCTGTGTATACAACCTGCTGGATATATCACCTGCTGGATATATCACCTGCTGGGTATATCACCTGCTGGGTATACAACCTCCTGGGTATACAACCTCCTGGGTATACCACCTGCTGGGTATACAACCTGCAGGGTATATCACCTGTTGGGTATACAATCTACTGGGTATACAAACTGCTGGGTATACCCTCTGGTGGGTTTACCACCTTTTTGTATACCACCAGCTAGGTATATTACCTGCTGGGTATATCACCTGCTGAGTATTTCAATTGCTGGGTATTCAACCTTCTAGGTATTAGACTTGCTGGGTATACTATAAGCTAGGTATACCACCTGATGGGTATACATCCTGCTGGGTATACCATCTGCTGGGTATGCAACTTGCTGGGTATAACACCTGCTGGGTATACCACCTGCTGGGTATACCACCTACTGGGTAAACTACATTTTGAATATACAACCTGCTGGGTATACAACCTGCAGGGTACACCACCTGATGGGTATACCACCTGCTTGGTACACCACCTGCTGGATATTCAACCTGCTTGGAATACGACCTGCTGGGTATACAAATTGCCGATTTTATCACCTGCCGGTTTAACACCTGCTGGGTATACCAACTGCTGGGTATACCAACTGCTGGGTATACCAACTGCCGGGTATACCACCTACTTGGTATACCAACTGTAGAGTATACCACCTACTGGGTATACCAACTGCTGGGTATAACTCCTACTGGGTATACCAACTGCTGGGTATACCACCTGCCGGGTATAGCACCTACTAGGTATACCACCTGCCGGGAATACGACCTACTGGGTATACCACCTGCCGGGTATACGACCTACTGGGAATACCAACTACCGGGAATACCACCTGCTGGGAACACCAACTGCTGGGTATGTCAACTGCCGGGTATACCACCTGCTTGGTATACCACATGCTGGGTGTACCACCTGCTGGGTATACCACATTCTGTGGGGTACCACTTGCTGGCTATACCACCTGCTGAATATACCAACTGCTGGGTATACCAACTGCCGGGTATACCACCTTCCGGGTATACCACATGCTGGGTATACCACATGCTGGGTGTACCACCTGCGGGGTATACCACATTCTGGGGGTACCACCTGCCGGGTATTCCACCTTCCGGGTATACCAACTGCTAGGTATACCAGCTGATGGGTATACATCCTGCTGGGTATGCCACCTGCTGGGTATGCTACCTGCTGGGTATATCACCTTCTGGGTATACCACCTGCTGGGTATATAACATGCTGGGTATAACACCTACTTTGTAAACCACCTGCTGAGTATACAACCTGCTGAGTACACCACCTGCTGGATATTCAACCTGCTGGGAATACGACCTACTGGGCATACAACCTGTTGTGTATTCCACCTGCTTGATATTCAACCTGCTAGGTATACTATCAGCTAGGTATAACACCTGATGGTATACATCCTGCTGGTTATACCACCTGCTAGGTATTCCACCTGCTGGGTATATCACCTGCTGGGTATACCACCTGCTGGGTATACCACCTACTTGATATACAACCTGCTGGGTATATCAACTGCTGGGTATACATCCTGTTGGATATACCACCTGCTGGATATACCTCCTGCTGGGTATACTACCTGCTGGGTATACTACCAGCTGTGTATACAACCTTCTGGGTATACTACCTGCTGGGTATACAACCAGCTGGGTATATCTCCTGCTGGGTATACAACTTGCTGGGTATACTACCTGCTGGGTATACCACCTGCTGAGTATTTCACACACTGGAGATACAACCCTCTGGGTATACAACCTACTAAGTATACTACCAGCTGGGTATACCACCAGCTGGGCGTACATCCTGCTGGGTATACCACCTGCTGGGTATCCTACCAGCTGGGTATACCACCCGCTAGGTATGTCACCTGTTGGGTATACTATCTGCTGGGTAATCACCTACTGGGTATACTACCTGCTGGGTATACTACCTGCTGTGTATACCACCTGCTAGGTATACTACTTGCTGGGTATACCACCTGTTGTGTATACAACCTGCTGGATATATAACCTGCTGGATATATCACCTGCTGGGTATATCACCTGCTGGGTATACAACCTCCTGGGTATACCACCTGCTGGGTATACATCCTGCAGGGTATATCACCTGCTGGGTATACAACCTACTGGGTATACAAACTGCTCGGTATACCCTCTAGTGGGTATACCACCTTCTTGTATACCAACAGCTTGGTATATTACCTGCTGGGTATACCACCTGCTGAGTATTATAATTGCTGGGTATTCAACCTTCTGGGTATGAAACTTGCTGGGTATACTTTCAGATATATCAGGTATACCACCTGATGGGTATACATCCTGCGGGGTATACCATCTGCTGGGTATGCAACTTGCTGGGTATAACACCTGCTGGGTATACCACCTACTGGGTAAACTACATTTTGAGTATACCACCTGCTGGATATTCAACCTGCTGGGAATACGAACTCCTGGGTATACAACCTGCTGTGTATTGCACCTAGTGGGTATTCAACCTGCTAGGTATACTATCAGCTGGGTATACCACCTGATGGGTATACACCCTGCTGGGTATACCACCTGCTAGGTATACCACCTGCTAGGTATATCACCTGCTGAGCATACCACCTGCTGGGTATACAACCTGCTGGGTATATCACCTGTTAGGTATATCACCAGCAGGGTATACATCCTGCTGGATATACAACCTGCTATGTATACCTCCTGCTGGGTATACTACCTGCTGGGTATACCACCTGCTTAGTATTTCACTTACTTGGTATACAACCCTCTGGGTAAACAACATGCTAAGTATAATTCCAGCTGGGTATACCACCAGCTGGGCCTACATCCTGCTGGGTATACCATTTGCTGGGTATACCACCTGCTGGGTATACAACCTGCTGGGTAAACCACCTGCTGAGAATACCACCTGCTAGGTACACCACCTGCTGGATATTCAACCTTCTGGCAATAAGACTTGCTGGGTATACAATCTGCTGTGTATTCCACCTGCTGGGTATACCACCTGCTGGGTATACCACCTGCTGGGTGTTTCACCTGCTGGGTATACCAACTGCCGGGTATACCACCTTTTGGGTATACCACATGCTGAATACAACACCTGCTGGATATTCAACCTGCTGGGAATAGGACCTGCTGGGTATACAACCTGCTGTGTATTCCATCTGCTGGGTATACCACCTGCTGGGTATTTCACCTGCTGGGTATACTAACTGCCGGGTATACCACCTGCTTGGTGTACCACCTGCCAGGTATACCAACGGTCGGGTTTACCAACTGTTGGGTATACTACCTGCTGGGTATACAAATTGACTGTTTTATCACCTGCAGGTTTAACACCTGCCGGTTTAATACCACATGCTGTGTGTACCACCTGCTGGCTATACCACCTTCTGGATATACTAACTGCCGGGTATACCAACTGCCGGGTATACCACCTTCTGCTTATACTACCTGCTGGGTTTACCACTGGCTGGGTATATCTCCTACTGTGTATACAACTTGCTGGGTATACTACTACTGGGTATACCACCTGCTGAGTCTTCACTTACTGGGAATACAACCCCTCTGGTTATACAACCTGCTAAGTATATTACCAGCTGGGTATACCACCAGCTGGGCATACAACCACCTGGGTATACTACCTGCTGGGTATACAACCTGCTGGGAATAAAATCTGCTGGGTAAACCACCTGCTGAGAATACCACCTGCTATGTACACCACCTGCTGGATATTCAACCTTCTGGAAATAAGACCTGCTGGGTATACAATCTGCTGTGTATTCCACGTGCTGGGTATACCACCTGCTGGGTATTTCACCTGCTGGCTATACCACCTGCTGGGTATTTCACCTGCTGGGTATACCACCTGCTGGGTAATTCACCTGCTGGGTATACCACCTGTTGGGTATACTAACTCCCGGGTATACCACCTGCTATGTATACCACCTACTGGGTATACCATCAATTGGGTATACCACCTACTGGGTATTCCAACTGCCGGGTATACCACCTACTACTTATACCAACTGCCGGGTAAACCACCTGCCGGGTATACGACCTACTGGTTATTCCAACTGCCGGATATACCACCTTCCGGGTGTACCACCTGCTGGCTATACCACCTGCTAGATATACCATCTGCTGGGTATAACAACTGCCGGGTATACCACCTGCTGGGTATACCACCTACTTGGTATACCATCAATTGGGTATACCACCTACTGGGTATACCATCAATTGGGTATACCATCTACTGGGTATACCAACTGCCAGGTATACCACCTGCCGGGTATACCACCTAGTTGTACCAACTGTCGGGTATACCACCTTCCGGGTATACCACCTGCTGGTTATACCACATGCTGGGTGTACCACCTGCTGGCTATACCACCTGCTGGATATACCAACTGATGGGTATAACAACTGCCGGGTATACCACCTTCCGGGTATACCAACTGCTGGGTTTACCAAATGCTGGGTATACCATCTGTAGGGTATATCAACAGCTGCGTATACCAACTGCTGGTTATACTGGGTAACTGCCGGGTATATCACCTTCTGGGTATATCAACTTCCGGGTATACCACCTTTTTTGGTATACCAACTGCTGGGTATACCAGCTGTCGGGTATACGAACTGCCGGGTATACCACATGCTTGGTATACCAACTGCTGGGTATACCAACTGTCGGGTATGCGAACTGCTGGGTATAATACCAGCTGGGTATTCCACCTGCTGGGTCTACCAACTGCTGGGTATACCACCTGCTGGTTATACCACCTGCTTGGTATATCACCTGCTGGGTATAACACCTGCTGGGTATTCCACCTGCTGGGTATACCACCTGCTGAGTATACCACCTGCTGGGTATATCACCTGCTGGGTATACCACCTGCTGGGTTCACCACCAGCTGGATATTCAACCTGCTGGGAATACGACCTGCTGGGTATACAACCTGCGGTGTACTCCACCTGCTGGGTATTCCACCTGCTGTGTACTCCATCTGCGGGTATTCCACCTATTCCGGATATACCACCTGCTTGGTATACCACCTGCCAGGTATAGCAACTTTCGGGTATACCAACTGCTGGGTATACTACCTGCTGGGCATACCACCAGCTTGATATACTAACTGCTTGGTTTACCACCACCTGGGTATACTAACTGCGGGGTATATTACCGGCTGGGTATACCAATTACTGTGAATACTACCTGGAGGGTTTACCACTGGCTGTGTATGGCACCTGCTGGGTACACTAGTTGCTGGGTATAGTACCTGCTAGGTATACTAACTGCTAATATAACACCTGGTGGGTATACAACCTGCTGGGTATACCACCTGCTGGGTATACCATCTCTTAGGTATTCCACCTGCTGGGTATACCATGTGCTGGGTATACCATCTGCTGGGTATACCACCTGCCTGGTATACCACCTGCTGGGTATAATACCTGCGCCGTATACCACCTGCTGGGTATATCACCTGCTGGGTATCTCACCTGCTGGGTCTACTACCTCCTGGGTATACCACCTGCTGAATATACCACCTGCTGAATATACCACATGCTGGGTATACCACCTGCTGGGTATACCTCCTGCTGGGTATACAACCTGCTGGGTATACCAACTGCTGGGTATACAACCTGCTGGTTATATCACCTGCTGGGTATACTACCTTCTGGGTATTCCATCTGCTGGGTATACCACCTGCTGGGTATGCCACCTGCTGTGAATTCTACCTGCTGGATATACCACCTACTGGGTATACTACCTGCTGGGAATACAACCTGCTGGGTATACAACCTGCTGGGAATACAACCTGCTGGGAATACAACCTGCTGGGTAAACCACCTGCTGAGAATACCACCTGCTAGGTACACCACCTGCTGGATATTCAACCTTCTGGCAATAAGACCTGCTGAGTATACAATCTGATGTGTATTCCACCTGCTGAGTATACCACCTGCTGGGTATTTCACCTGCTGGGTATTCCACCTGCTGGGTGTTTCACCTGCTGGGTATACCATATGCTGGGTATACCAACTCCCGGGTATACCACTATTTGGGTATACCACCTGCTGAATACAACACCTGCTGGATATTCAACCTGCTGGAAATACGACCTGCTGGGTATACAACCTGCTGTGTATTCCACCTGCTGAGTATTCCACCTGCTGAGTATACCACCTGCTGGGTATACCACCTGCTGGGTATACCAACTGCCGGGTATACGAACTGCTGGGTATACCACCTGCTGGGTATACCACCTGCTGGGTATTTCACCTGCTGGGTATACCTCCTGCTGGGTATACTAACTGCCGGGTATACCACCTGCATGGTATACCACCTAACTGGTATACCAACTTTCGGGTATACCAACTGCTGGGTATACTACCTGCTGGGTATACAAATTGCCGTTTTTATCATCTGCCAGATTAACACCTGCTGGGTATACCACCTGCTGGGTATACCAACTGCTGGGTATACTATCAGCTGTGTATACAACCTGCTGGGTATACTACCTGCAGGGTATACCACCTGCTGGGTATACCACCTGCTGGGTACACAACCTGCTGGGTATATCTTCTGCTGGGTATACCAACTGCTGGGTATACCACATGCTGCGTATATAACCTGCTGGGTATACCACCTGCTGGGTATACCACCTGCTGGGTATACTACCTGCAGGGTATACCACCTGCTGGGAATACCACCTGCTGGGTGTACCACCTGCTGGGTATAATACCTGCTGCGTATATCACCTGCTAGGTATACTACCAGCTGTGTATACAACCTGCTGGGTATACTACCTGCAGGGTATGCCACCTGCTGTGTATACAACCTGCTGGGTACACAACCTTCTATGTATACCACCTGCTAGTTGTACTACATGCTGGGTATACCGCCTTCTGGGTATATCACTTGCTGGGTATACCACCTGCTGGGTATACCATCTGCTGGGTATATCACATGTTGGGTATACCACCTGCTTGGTATACCACCTGCTGGGTATACAACCTGCTGGGTATATAACCTGCTAGGTATATCACATGCTGGTTATAAATCCTGCTGGGTATACCACCTACTGGGTATACCTCCTGCTGGGTATACTACCTGCTGGGTATACCACCTGCTGGGTATACTACCAACTGTGTATACAACCTTATGGGTATACTACCTACTGGGTATAACACCGGCTGGGTATTTCACTTACTGGATATACAACTCTCTGGGTATACAACCTTGTAGGTATACTACCAGCTGGTTATACCACCCGCTGGGTATACATCCTGCAGGGTATACCACGTGCTGGGTATACAACATCCTGGGAATACCACCTGCTAGGTACACCACCTGCTGGATATTCAACCTTCTGGGAATACGACCTGTTGTGTATACAATCTGCTGTGTATTCCACCTGCTGGGAATACCACCTGCTGCGTATTTCACCTGCTGTGTATACCACCTGCTGGGCATATCAACTGCCGGGTATACCACCTGCTGGGTATACCACCTGCTGGGTACACCACCTGCTGGATATTCAACCTGCTGGGAATACGACCTGCTGGGTATACAAATTGCCGGATTTATCACCTGCCGATTTAACACCAGCTGGGTATATCAACTGCTGGGTATACCAACTGCTGGGTATACCAATTGCCGGGTATACCACCTACTGGGTATACCACCTACTGGGTATACCAACTGCTGGGTATAACTCCTACTGGGTATACCACCTGCCGGGTATAGCACCTACTAGGTATACCACCTGCCGGGTATACGACCTACTGGGTATACCACCTGCCGGGTATACGACCTACTGGGTATACCACCTGCCGGGTATACGACCTACTGGGAATACCAACTGCCGGGAATACCACCTGCTGGGTATACCAACTGCAGGGTATACCAACTGCCGGGTATACCACATTCCGGGTATGCCACATGCTGGGTATACCACATGCTGGGTGTACCACCTGCTGGGTATACCACATGCAGGGGGTACCACCTGATGGCTATACCACCTGCTGGATATACCAACTGCTGGGTATACCAACTGCCGGGTATACCACCTTCTGGGTATACCAACTGCTAGGTATACCACCTGATGGGTATACATCCTGCTGGGTATGCCACCTGCTGGGTATACCACCTGCTGGGTATATCACCTGCTGGGTATACCACCTGCTGGGTATACCACCTGCTTGATATACAACCTGCTGGGTATATAACCTGTTAGGTATATCAACTGCTGAGTATACATCCTGCTGTGTATACAACCTTCTGGGTATATCTCCTGCTGGGTATACAACTTGCTGGGTATACTACCTGCTGGGTATACCACCTGCTGAGTATTTCACTTACTGGAAATACAACCCTCTGGGTATACAACCTACTAAGTATACTACCAGCTGGGTATACCACCAGCTGGGCGTACATCCTGCTGGGAATACCACCTGCTGGGTATCCTATCAGCTGGGTATACCACCCGCTAGGTATGTCACCTGTTGGGTATACTACCTGCTGGGTAATCACCTACTGGGTATACTACCTGCTGGGTATACTACCTGCTGTGTATACCACCTGCTAGATTTACTACCTGCTGGGTATACTACCTGTGAGGTATACCACCTGCTAGGTATACTACTTGCTGGGTATACCACCTGCTGTGTATACAACCTGCTGGATATATCACCTGCTGGATATATCACCTGCTGGGTATATCACCTGCTGGGTATACAACCTCCTGGGTATACAACCTCCTGGGTATACCACCTACTGGGTATACAACCTGCAGGGTATATCACCTGCTGGGTATACAATCTACTAAGTATACAAACTGCTGGGTATACCCTCTGGTGGGTTTACCACCTTTTTTGTATACCACCAGCTAGGTATATTACCTGCTGGGTATATCACCTGCTGAGTATTTCAATTGCTGGGTATACTATAAGCTAGGTATACCACCTGATGGGTATACATCCTGCTGGGTATACCATCTGCTGGGTATGCAACTTGCTGGGTATAACACCTGCTGGGTATACCACCTGCTGGGTATACAACATGCTGGGTATACCACCTACTGGGTAAACTACATTTTGAATATACAACCTGCTGGGTATACAACCTGCAGGGTACACCACCTGCTGGGTATACCACCTGCTGGGTACACCACCTGCTGGATATTCAACCTGCTGGGAATACGACCTGCTGGGTATACAAATTGCCGATTTTATCACCTGCCGGTTTAACACCTGCTGGGTATACAAATTGCCGATTTTATCACCTGCCGGTTTAACACCTGCTGGGTATACCAACTGCTGGGTATACCAACTGCTGGGTATACCAACTGCCGGGTATACCACCTACTGGGTATTCCAACTGTTGTGTATACCACCTATTGGGTATACCAACTGCTGGGTATAAATCCTACTGGGTATACCAACTGCTGGGTATACCACCTGCCGGGTATTGCACCTACTAGTCGATTTGGATCAATATGTAGGTTTTTCCATCCTGACATGTGCCAAACCTCACTGGAGGACAGAAAATGCTATGACCTAAGCTGCCCACACTTTCACGTGAAAGGCACGGAACGCTACATAAAGAGTGGCAAGCAGGATAATGAATTTGGAGGAAACTCTATAAATTTTTTATACCAGACCGGCAGAGAATTCAAAAGGAGCAGCATGGAGAGTGTATGGAACTGGATGCCAGATTCACTGGCATTCCAGAATTACAGATACAATTACCCACCGAAAGGGAACTACAACTACGACAGAAAACTGCCCTACAACAATCAGGACTGGTCAGAACAAACTCATTATGTCCACGATTAATGGACGTGCCGAAAAAGTCTCCCATTCAAACTATCACTAATAGAGTAACCTCATTCATCTTTGCCAACATACAAGGACTGAAAACAAGAACAAACAACAAAATACAGTTCATAAATGGCCTCCTCACGGAGTCAAATGCAGTATTTGGAGCTATCACAGAAACCCATGCAGGTGAATTGTTGGACAGTGAGATCTGGATTCCAGGATATAACCTATACAGGTGTGATAGGAAAATTAGGTCACATGGAGGAGTGGGTCTGTATATTAGGGAAGACCTTGTATGCTCGGAGCTCCTAAACGTTACAAATGAGGTGGTAGAGGTACTGGGATTAAAAATAGAGAAAATAAATTTAGTGATTATACTAATATACAAACCGCCAGATGCAACGGCTGAGGAATTCACAGAACAGATAAGCAAAATAGAGAATAGCCTTGATAATTTGGAGAACCCGATACCTGATATTATTTTCCTAGGTGACTTCAACTTGCCTAGTTTCAGGTGGAAAATTGCAAACAATAATATTATACCAGGAAATCTATCAGGACCTAACTAACCACAGATTAGAGAACTACTTAGATTCTGTGACAAATTTTCACTCAATCAGCAGATATCGGAGCCAACGAGAAATGAAAATATTCTAGATCTGGTCTTTACGAACAATGAAGACATTATCAGAGACATTACGATATCAGATACCACATACTCAGATCACAAACTCATTGAAGTGCAAACGACCATCAATACTCAGAATAGACCTAAAACGTTGATAAAGCGAGAGGGGCTATTCAGTAAATTCAATTTTAATAATAAAAGGATAGACTGGGAGATAATAAACAGGGAACTTACAAACATTCCATGGGGAACTGTTCTAAATAATACAAGTCCTACAGAAGGAATAGAAAAACTTACTTCAGAAGCGTATCAAGTCTGTCTGAAACATGTTCCTTTGAGGAAAGCCAGAAAGAGATCTAACGTAGAAAGAGAACGCAGACGACACTATAAACGCAGGAAAAAAATAACGGAACTGCTTATGCAGACACGAATTTCCCGTCAAAGAAGGAATAATTTAAATAGGGAGATTGAAGAAATCGAGCGGAAATTGAAACACTCATATGAAACTGAAGAAAGGCAGTTAGAACAGAAAGCAATTCAGGAAATAAAGAAAAATCCAAAATATTTCTTCTCATATGCGAAATCTAAAGCAAAAACCACTGCCAGTATTGGACCTATTCGTACAAGTGAAGGTTCATACACGGAGGATGACAAAGAAATTAGTGAAATCCTAAAAAAGCAGTATGAGGACATGTTTAGCACTCCAATAAACAACATGAAGGTGGAAGATCCAGACAATTTCTTTATGCGGGATATTCAAACCCCGGTAAATATAACTGATATAAACACGAGCGCACTAAATTTTGAAAAAGAAATTGAAAACATGCCCATGCACTCGGCCCCAGGTCCAGACTCATGGAATTCAATATTTATAAAGAAATGCAAAGTGCCGGTAGCACAGGCACTCAGTATAGTGTGGAGGAAGAGCTTGGACACGGGGGAGATACCAGATGCACTTAAAGTAGCAGACATAGCCCCTCTACACAAGGGAGGGAGCAAAGCATTGGCAAAAAATTATAGACCAGTTGCACTAACATCGCACATCATAAAAGTATTTGAGAGAGTGATTAGGAGTCAGGTCACCAATTTCATGGAGACCAATGACCTTCATAACCCAGGCCAACATGGATTTCGAGCGGGAAGATCGTGCCTCTCACAGCTACTTGAGCACTACGACAAAGTCACTGAGGCATTAGAAGAGAAACAGAATGCTGATGTGATATACACGGACTTCGCAAAGGCCTTCGATAAATGTGACCATGGCGTGATAGCACACAAAATGAAGTCAATGGGAATAACCGGTAAAGTAGGACGCTGGATACTCAGTTTTCTGTCAAACAGGACTCAGCGAGTAACTGTCAACCATATAAAATCTAGTCCAAGTGCAGTGAAAAGCTCTGTACCTCAGGGTACAGTCCTTGCACCACTGCTTTTCCTTATTCTCATATCAGATATAGACAAAAATACAAGTCACAGCTTCGTATCATCCTTTGCAGATGACACAAAAATCAGTATGAAAATTACCACGGCTGAGGACATTGAAAAACTTCAAGCTGATATTAATAAAGTTTTCGACTGGGCATCAGAAAATAACATGATGTTTAACAGTGATAAATTCCAGGTACTCAGGTACGGTAAAAATGAGGACCTTAAACATAATACAGAGTACAAAACACAATCAAATGTACCCATAGTAGGAAAACAGCATGTAAAGGAATTGGGAATAATAATGTCTGACGACCTAACGTTTAAGGAGCATAACCAAGCAAATATTGCGACAGCCAGAAAAATGATAGGATGGATTACGAGAACTTTCAAATCCAGGGATCCCATCACAATGGTTGTACTCTTCAAGGCACTTGTGTTGTCCCGTCTTGAGTACTGCTCAGTACTCACTTCCCCCTTCAAAGCAGGAGAGATTGCTGAAATAGAGGGAATACAGAGAACATATACGGCACGCATAGACGCAATAAAGCACCTAAATTATTGGGATCGTCTCAAAGCCCTCCAAATGTACTCGCTAGAAAGAAGACGAGAGAGATATCAAATAATATACACCTGGAAGATACTGGAGGGCCAAGTACCAAATCTACACAGTAAAATAACAACGTACTGGAGTGAACGACATGGAAGAAAATGTAGAATAGAACCAATGAAGAGCAGAGGTGCCATAGGCACAATCAGAGAACACTGTATAAACATCAGAGGTCCGCGGTTGTTCAACGTCCTCCCAGCAAGCATAAGAAATATTGCCGGAACAACCGTGGACATTTTCAAGAGGAAACTAGATTTATTCCTCCAAGGAGTGCCGGACCAACCGGGCAGTGGTGGGTATGTGGGCCTGCGGGCCGCTCCGAGCAACAGCCTGGTGGACCAAACTCTCACAAGTCGAGCCTGGCCTCGGGCCGGGCTTGGGGAGTAGAAGAACTCCCGGAGCCCCATCAACCAGGTATCAACCAGGTACTAGGTATACCACCTGCTGGGAATACGACCTACTGGGTATACCACCTGCCGGGTATACGACCTACTGGGAATACCAACTACCGGGAATACCAACTGCTGGGTATGTCAACTGCCGGGTATACCACCTTCCGGGTATACAACCTGCTTGGTATACCACATGCTGGGTGTACCACCTGCTGGGTATACCACATTCTGTGGGGTACCACCTGCTGGCTATACCACCTGCTGAATATACCAACTGCTGGGTATACCAACTGCCGGGTATACCACCTTCCGGGTATACCACATGCTGGGTGTACCACCTGCGGGGTATACCACATTCTGGGGGTACCACCTGCCGGGTATACCACCTTCCGGGTATACCAACTGCTAGGTATACCAGCTGATGGGTATACATCCTGCTGGGTATGCCACCTGCTGGGTATGCAACCTGCTAGGTATATCACCTTCTGGGTATACCACCTGCTGGGTATATAACATGTTGGGTATACCACCTACTGGGTAAACCACCTGCTGAGTATACAACCTGCTGAGTACACCTCCTGCTGGATATTCAACCTGCTGGCAATACGACCTACTGGGCATACAACCTGTTGTGTATTCCACCTGCTTGATATTCAACCTGCTAGGTATACTATCAGCTAGGTATACCACCTGATGGGTATACATCCTGCTGGTTATACTGTAACAAACTAGGCTGTTGTAAGAATTATCCAGAGTGGTTTATCGACAAAAGAGAATGGGAAGCTGAGCCCGCATGGTGACCTGACCCCCAGGGGAATTCGCGGTGGAAATAACCGACGCTTTGTTCATAGCTGCGTATAATGAATCATCCTATAGTATTCAGTAATTTAGAGAAAATTAGCCTTTATTCATTTTGCATTAAAATTGTATTGTATAATAGTACTGGATACAATATAAAGAGTATTCTAATTATTGAGTTTAAGTCACCATCAGTGACGTCACGAATCAGATCTAACTTGTAAGGCGGAGTGACCGGCGGTCATAGGTCATCAGGGGTTGACAGGTCTACTATTTCTCAAAGTTTTAATAACCATTTTTGTGATCGGGAACAGCTCTGCCGTTAGAGGCATGTGAATTTAATTTCAGTAAAATAATTCAACCAGTCTGGATCAATTAAGTACAACAGAGGTTAATTGTTATAACTTAAACCTTGCTAGTAACTTGGTGAAATTTTGACTAGGCGGAAGGTTACAATGCTCTGTCTGGGGTAGACGAGACAAGGGAGAGATCAGTGTGATCTGCCGAGCAGCTGGGAGAGGTCAAACATCTTACCTCTCCCCAAGACCAGCCCAACATCCTTAACTGGTAAAGCATAGAGGTATAGTTGCTACTGTTATGTATATAAATAGTCTCATTTGCCATTCAGGTCAAGTAGGGAGTGTTAAAGTGACAGGGAGTGAACATATTTAGATTTTTGTTTTAGTTTTCTTTTAATAAATTAATTAAGTTAAGAATTTGCATTTTTATTGTTTCCATGTGTTTTATGTGTACACTTGTCCTGGTCACGTGGTCCACACGAGGCAGAGTTGGACTGGGCGCCGATTCTAACATCGAATCGGAATTATCATTACCGTGTAATTTATTCCACACTCAAGGTCATCGTTTATAGTGGGGATCAAGCCCCAAGGTTGATTAATTAGCGTGATCGATCCAGACCTCGATCATTGCTCTGTGTTGCTGGTCTGGTGGTGGCAGCGTAGAGGCGACTCTAGGGTTTTGCTCAGAGCCTAGGTCACGTCATACTGGGTGTAGAATCCTAAGTCGGTCAATCGTCTTAGGACCACGTGGCGTGGAGTTGGCTTTGGTAAAAGTTTTGGAGTCCCTTGGTAGAGAATAAAAAGTAAGAATACGGGTAGAGGGAGTAGAAGGAAGATAAGTAGAGAGAGGAACCCAAACTCGTGTTACAATGGTGGCAGCGGTGGGATATTTTCTCTAAATTACTGAATACTATAGGATGATTCATTATACGCAGCTATGAACAAAGCGTCGGTTATTTCCACCGCGAAATCCCCTGGGGGTCAGGTCACCATGCGGGCTCAGCTTCCCATTCTCTTTTGTCGATAAACCACTCTGGATAATTCTTACAACAGCCTAGTTTGTTACAACCCCCCCCGCACAAGCACTTAGTAAACCTTGTTAATTTGTTAAAAATTCACGAGGTTTAGTATCCAAACCCACAATTCAACTCATGCCACAAACAAAAGCTAACCTAACTAATAAAATTTGACAAATAATAGTCCAACATCATAATAAACATGTTCATATTTCATAAATTTCTCAGCTGTCAACTGACAGCAATCCTCCAATATCAGGAAACATACATCCTATCCTTACTGACATAGCTAAATAACATGTCCCTACTCTACCATCAAAACTAGCTATTAAACTCTCTTGGCTCTTCACTAGCCAAGTCCATGTGTCCTCTAGAGCCGGCCACACCGTGCTCAAACAAACATTAAAGTTATAACTTCAGACTGAACTTTCAGTCATCCGGGAGCGTACTACGGAACTATCAAGCTCACATCCGTGTACTAACCACTCCCCATCAATGTCAACCTTGACATGTTAAGGAACACTCCTAATGTTTATTACATGTATCTAAAAATAAAAAAAAAATAAAATTCCTATACTATATCACAGGTTTCAGCTGACTGTACAGCCAAGTGTTCTCACTCACTAGAAGTGTCAATGTTTATATTGGCCCGCCTCTCCTGTGTTCATTCTGCAAAAAATAGCACAACATAATTTTCCATAACCGTTTGTTCTGGGCTGAGACAATTACACAGGGGCTTCGATTTTGATTACTGACCAATTTATAGAGTAAAATTCATATATTATACCAGAAATATTATTTTAAATCTGTTTTTCAACATTTATAAAGTATTGATTCTAAATCTGTTTTTCAACATTTAAACAAAAGTGTCCAGATGTTCTTTACACAGATGTTCAGAGCCAACTTTGTTGTTTGTATCAATTGTTCATATTGAGTAAACGAGAAAAAAAAAATCGATGCTGCTGGATGCTGAATGTAGTCGCTGACGATGACGGTGTCGATCTTGCTTCTTCTCATGTGTAGACATCAATACCTGGTCCTCTTGTACTCCCATCCGGTACTCCTGAATGACGACAGAGTGTAGTAGAGCGGAGTGCCAAGTGACAGCTGTAGAATACTGTTACTTCGGCCATTAATCTTGCTCTCGACAGTCCACACGCCTTCGTATCAATCACAGTTCACACGGCAGTCTTGATGTTAAACTTGACGGCGCAGATGACCACAGCAGAGCAGAACTGGATGTACCAACGGTGTCTCTTAGCAGGAGTGGTGTCAGAAGGTCGTAGAGGCGGGTTGCTTGTTTGCAGAACAGGTGAATCTCGTCTTCCATCATTGCTCACGTCATCTCAGGCGTTTCTTGATGTCACCAGGTTACTAGGCCGTAAACACCAACTGTGTATACCCTCGTACCGCCGACTTTAGGCCAAAGGAGACAATTTTGCGACCTTCTATTGGCGAGTCCCGGTACTCTGTAGGGAAACCGTGCCTTCCACCTGTGACCGCCTTACTTCCGCTTTCTTGTTACTTCAGATGACGTAATCATTAATCTTCCGGCGAAATTCTTGAGTACTGCTACGTGCTTTCCATTTCTTGACCTCTCCTCCAACACTGCTGGAATGGCTGCAGTCTTGATGACGCAGCAGGTGGGTAGTGGTGATCTCGAGACAGCTACCCCGGCGGTGTATGGCACCTCCGGTGACTGCTATAATGTGGACAGCTCGCTGGCCCTGACAACCTCGTTAGTGACGTGAGGCGTCGGCCGGGTGACTCTTGGACAGTCACTCATCCCCAAAGTAACTGATGTATGGGTTACTGGGTCTGGTGAGGGGAGGGCTTTGTGTAACGTGCCTCCCCCCTCGGTCTTTACAGACAAGGGTTCACGTGTGGCTGGAACAACTGGGTCGGTGTACCAATCAGACCTGGGAACAGACAGACACAACACAGCGGAAGCATAGATATACTCTGGGTTTGGTGGAGGTGGAACCCCAGAGCACGGTAAAAGTTGCTACCTGAGTCAAGTATAGACATAGTACATCTCATTGCCTTTACAGGAAAATCTAATGAATACTAAATTATACTAACCAAGGAAGTTACTTTACTGTATAGCGCGAGATCTCGTCACCATAGGGTGGCGAGACTGCACCTGACTACTGATGAGCGATGACAGAGGGTCATCCTCATCTTCTGACTCGTCGGTGAAGTCATGAGTCAGCACTGCTGAGTCAGGAACTAGACCCGCTGAAGGCAGTTCTAATTCCTCTCTAGCATGATAATGTTTCAATTTATTCACATGAATTGTCCTTTCCACCTGGTCCTCGAACACTCCCTTTATAACAAGATTAACCGGCCCCGCCCTTTTAATTACTCTATAGGGTCCTCGCCACCTCGGAGCTAGTTTCCTGCTCTGATTGGCGGGCGCAGCCTCATTCACTCTCAATACGAGGCTTCCTTCCGTCAACTCAAGAGGGCGCACTTTCTTGTCATAAAAATGAGCATACCGAGTCCGTGCCTTCTTGGACGCTTCAGCTGCAATATTCCATGCATTTCTCATTTTACCAAGGACCTCTGAAGGATAGTCCTCCCCGTATGCAACATTATGTCTGTTAAGCAGACCTGACGGGAAATTGCATGAATTACCAGTAAACAAATGAAGTGGTTGGGTGTTAATTGATTGGTGGATGGCAGTATTCAAGGCGAACTAAACATTGTAACACGAGTTTGGGTTCCTCTCTCTACTTATCTTCCTTCTACTCCCTCTACCCGTATTCTTACTTTTTATTCTCTACCAAGGGACTCCAAAACTTTTACCAAAGCCAACTCCACGCCACGTGGTCCTAAGACGATTGACCGACTTAGGATTCTACACCCAGTATGACGTGACCTAGGCTCTGAGCAAAACCCTAGAGTCGCCTCTACGCTGCCACCACCAGACCAGCAACACAGAGCAATGATCGAGGTCTGGATCGATCACGCTAATTAATCAACCTTGGGGCTTGATCCCCACTATAAACGATGACCTTGAGTGTGGAATAAATTACACGGTAATGATAATTCCGATTCGATGTTAGAATCGGCGCCCAGTCCAACTCTGCCTCGTGTGGACCACGTGACCAGGACAAGTGTACACATAAAACACATGGAAACAATAAAAATGCAAATTCTTAACTTAATTAATTTATTAAAAGAAAACTGAAACAAAAATCTAAATATGTTCACTCCCTGTCACTTTAACACTCCCTACTTGACCTGAATGGCAAATGAGACTATTTCTATACATAACAGTAGCAACTATACCTCTATGCTTTACCAGCTAAGGATGTTGGGCTGGTCTTGGGGAGAGGTAAGATGTTTGACCTCTCCCAGCTGCTCGGCAGATCACACTGATCTCTCCCTTGTCTCGTCTACCCCAGACAGAGCATTGTAACCTTCCGCCTAGTCAAAATTTCACCAAGTTACTAGCAAGGTTTAAGTTATAACAATTAACCTCTGTTGTACTTAATTGATCCAGACTGGTTGAATTATTTTACTGAATTAAATTACACAAGCCTCTAACGGCAGAGCTGTTCCCGATCACAAAAATGGTTATTAAAACTTTGAGAAATAGTAGACCTGTCAACCCCTGATGACCTATGACCGCCGGTCACTCCGCCTTACAAGTTAGATCTGATTCGTGACGTCACTGATGGTGACTTAAACTCAATAATTAGAATACTCTTGATATTGTATCCAGTACTATTATACAATACAATTTTAATGCAAAATGAATAAAGGCTAATTTTCTCTAAATTACTGAATACTATAGGATGATTCATTATACTCAGCTATGAACAAAGCGTCGGTTATTTCCACCGCGAATTCCCCTGGGGGTCAGGTCACCATGCGGGCTCAGCTTCCCATTCTCTTTTGTCGATAAACCACTCTGGATAATTCTTACAACAGCCTAGTTTGTTACAATACCACCTGCTAGGTATACCACCTGCTGGGTATATCACCTGCTGGGTATACCACCTGCTGGGTATATAACCTGTTAGGTATATCAACTGCTGGGTATATATCCTGCTGGGTATACCACCTGCTGGGTATACCTCCTGCTGGGTATACTACCTGCTGGGTATACTACCAGCTGTGTATACAACCTTCTGGGTATACTACCTGCTGGGTATACCACCAGCTGGGTATATCTCCTGCTGGGTATACAACTTGCTGGGTATACTACCTGCTGGGTATACCACCTGCTGAGTATTTCACACACTGGAGATACAACCCTCTGGGTATACAACCTACTAAGTATACTACCAGCTGGGTATACCACCAGCTGGGCGTACATCCTGCTGGGTATACCACCTGTTGGGTATCCTACCAGCTGGGTATACCACCCGCTAGGTATGTCACCTGTTGGGTATACTATCTGCTGGGTAATCACCTACTGGGTATACTACCTGCTGGGTATACTACCTGCTGTGTATACCACCTGCTAGGTATACTACTTGCTGGGTATACCAACTGCTGTGTATACAACCTGCTGGATATATAACCTGCTGGATATATCACCTGCTGGGTATATCACCTGCTGGGTATACAACCTCCTGGGTATACCACCTGCTGGGTATACATCCTGCAGGGTATATCACCTGCTGGGTATACAACCTACTGGGTATACAAACTGCTCGGTATACCCTCTGGTGGGTATACCACCTTCTTGTATACCAACAGCTAGGTATATTACCTGCTGGGTATACCACCTGCTAAGTATTTCAATTGCTGGGTATTCAACCTTCTGGGTATGAAACTTGCTGGGTATACTATCAGATAGGTATACCACCTGATGGGTATACATCCTGCTGGGTATACCATCTGCTGGGTATGCAACTTGCTGGGTATAACACCTGCTGGGTATCCCACCTGCTGGGTATACCACCTACTGGGTAAACTACATTTTGAGTATACAACCTGCTGGGTATACAACCTGCAGGGTACACCACCTGCTGGATATTCAACCTGCTGGGAATACGAACTCCTGGGTATACAACCTGCTGTGTATTGCACCTAGTGGGTATTCAACCTGCTAGGTATACTATCAGCTGCGTATACCACCTGAGGGGTATACACCCTGCTGGGTATACCACCTGCTAGGTATACCACCTGCTAGGTATATCACCTGCTGGGTATACCACCTGCTGAGTATACCACCTGCAGGGAATACAACCTGCTGGGTATATTACCTGCTAGGTATATCACCAGCAGGGTATACATCCTGCTGGATATACAACCTGCTATGTATACCTCCTGCTGGGTATACTACCTGCTGGGTATACCACCTGCTTAGTATTTCACTTACTGGGTATACAACCCTCTGGGTAAACAACATGCTAAGTAAAATTCCAGCTGGGTATACCACCAGCTGGGCCTACATCCTGCTGGGTATACCATTTGCTGGGTATACCACCTGCTGGGTATACAACCTGCTGGGTAAACCACCTGCTGAGAATACCACCTGCTAGGTACACCACCTGCTGGATATTCAACCTTCTGGCAATAAGACTTGCTGGGTATACAATCTGCTGTGTATTCCACCTGCTGGGTATACCACCTGCTGGGTATACCACCTGCTGGGTGTTTCACCTGCTGGGTATACCAACTGCCGGGTATACCACCTTTTGGGTATACCACATGCTGAATACAACACCTGCTGGATATTCAACCTGCTGGGAATAGGACCTGCTGGGTATACAACCTGCTGTGTATTCCACCTGCTGGGTATACCACCTGCTGGGTATTTCACCTGCTGGGTATACTAACTGCCGGGTATACCACCTGCTTGGTATACCACCTGCCAGGTATACCAACGGTCGGGTTTACTAACTGTTGGGTATACTACCTGCTGGGTATACAAATTGCCTGTTTTATCACCTGCAGGTTTAACACCTGCCGGTTTAATACCACATGCTGTGTGTACCACCTGCTGGCTATACCACCTGCTGGATATACTAACTGCCGGGTATACCAACTGCCGGGTATACCACCTTCTGCTTATACTACCTGCTGGGTTAACCACTGGCTGGGTATATCTCCTACTGGGTATACAACTTGCTGGGTATACTACCTACTGGGTATACCACCAGCTGAGTCTTCACTTACTGGGAATACAACCCCTCTGGGTGTACAACCTGCTAAGTATATTACCAGCTGGGCATACCACCAGCTGGGCATACAACCACCTGGGTATACTACCTGCTGGGTATACAACCTGCTGGGAATAAAATCTGCTGGGTAAACCACCTGCTGAGAATACCACCTGCTATGTACACCACCTGCTGGATATTCAACCTTCTGGAAATAAGACCTGCTGGGTATACAATCTGCTGTGTATTCCACGTGCTGGGTATACCACCTGCTGGGTATTTCACCTGCTGGGTATACCACCTGCTGGGTATTTCACCTGCTGGGTATACCACCTGCTGGGTAATTCACCTGCTGGGTATACCACCTGCTGGGTATACTAACTCCCGGGTATACCACCTGCTATGTATACCACCTACTGGGTATACCATCAATTGGGTATACCACCTACTGGGTATTCCAACTGCCGGGTATACCACCTGCCGGTTATACCACCTACTACTTATACCAACTGCCGGGTAAACCACCTGCCGGGTATACGACCTACTGGTTATTCCAACTGCCGGATATACCACCTTCCGGGTATACCACCTGCTGCGTATACCACATGCTGGGTGTACCACCTGCTGGATATACCACCTGCTACATATACCAACTGCTGGGTATAACAACTGCCGGGTATACCACCTGCTGGGTATACCACCTACTGGGTATACCATCAATTGGGTATACCACATACTGGGTATACCAACTGTCAGGTATACCACCTGCCAGGTATACCACCTAGTTGTACCAACTGTCGGGTATACCACCTTCCGGGTATACCACCTGCTGGGTATACCACATGCTGGTTGTACCACCTGCTGGCTATACCACCTGCTTGATATACCAACTGATGGGTATAACAACTGCCGGGTATACCACCTTCCGGGTATACCAACTGCTGGGTATACCAAATGCTGGGTATACCATCTGTAGGGTATATCAACAGCTGCGTATACCAACTGCTGGTTATACTGGGTAACTGCCGGGTATGTCACCTTCTGGGTATATCAATTTCCGGGTATACCACCTTTTTTGGTATACCACCTTTTTTGGTATACCAACTGCTGGGTATACCAACTGTCGGGTATACGAACTGCCGGGTATACCACCTGCTTGGTATACCAACTGCTGGGTATACCATCTGTCGCGTATGCCACCTGCTGGTTATACCACCTGCTGGGTATATCACCTGCTGGGTATAACACCTGCTGGGTATTCCACCTGCTGGGTATACCACCTGCTGAGTATACCACCTGCTGGGTATATCACCTGCTGGGTATACCACCTGCTGGGTTCACCACCAGCTGGATATTCAACCTGCTGGGAATACGACCTGCTGGGTATACAACCTGCGGTGTACTCCACCTGCTGGGTATTCCACCTGCTGTGTACTCCATCTGCTGGGTATTCCACCTATTCCGAATATACCTCCTGCTTGGTATACCACCTGCCAGGTATAGCAACTTTCGGGTATACCAACTGCTGGGTATACTACCTGCTGGGCATACCACCAGCTTGGTATACTAACTGCTTGGTTTACCACCAGCTGGGTATACTAACTGCGGGGTATATTACCTGCTGGGTATACCAATTACTGTGAATACTACCTGGAGGGTTTACCACTGGCTGTGTATGGCACCTGCTGGGTACACTAGTTGCTGGGTATAGTACCTGCTAGGTATACTAACTGCTAATATAGCACCTGGTGGGTATAGAACCTGCTGGGTATACCACCTGCTGGGTATACCATCTCTTAGGTATACCACCTGCAGGGTATACCATGTGCTGGGTATACCATCTGCTGGGTATACCACCTGCCGGGTATACCACCTGCTGGGTATAATACCTGCGCCGTATACCACCTGCTGGGTATATCACCTGCTGGGTCTACTACCTCCTGGGTATACCACCTGCTGAATGTACCACATGCTGGGTATACCACCTGCTGGGTATACCTCCTGCTGGGTTTACAACCTGCTGGGTATACCAACTGCTGGGTATACAACCTGCTGGGTATATCACCTGTTGGGTATACTACCGTCTGGGTATTCCATCTGCTGGGTATACCACCTGCTGGGTATGCCACCTGCTGTGAATTCTACCTGCTGGATATACCACCTACTGGGTATACTACCTGCTGGGTATACCACATGCTGGGTATACCATCTGCTGGGTATACAACCTGCTGGGTATATCACCTGCTGGGTATACAACCTGCCGGGTATATCACCTGCCGGGTATACCACCTACTACTTATACCAACTGCCGGGTAAACCACCTGCCGGGTATACGACCTACTGGTTATTCCAACTGCCGGATATACCACCTTCCGGGTATACCACGTGCTGCGTATACCACATGCTGGGTGTACCACCTGCTGGCTATACCACCTGCTAGATATACCAACTGCTGGGTATAACAACTGCCGGGTATACCACCTACTGGTATACCATCAGTTGGGTATACCACCTACTGGGTATACCACCTACTAGTTATACCAACTGCCGGGTAAACCACCTGCCGGGTATACGACCTACTGGGTATACCACCTTCCGGGTATAACACCTGCTGGGTATACCACATGCTGGGTGTACCACCTGCTGGCTATACCACCTACTGGATATGCCACCTGCTGTGAATTCTACCTGCTGGATATACCACCTACTGGGTATACTACCTGCTTGGTATACCACATGCTGGGTATACCATCTGCTGGGTATACAACCTGCTGGGTATATCACCTGCTGGGTATGCAACCTGCCGGGTATACCACCTGCCGGGTATACCACCTACTACTTATACCAACTGCCGGGTAAACCACCTGCCGGGTATACGACCTACTGGTTATTCCAACTGCCGGATATACCACCTTCCGGGTATACCACCTGCTGCGTATACCACATGCTGGGTGTACCACCTGCTGGCTATACCACCTGCTAGATATACCAACTGCTGGGAATTACAACTGCCGGGTATACCACCTGCTGGGTATACCATCTACTGGGTAGATGGTGATACTGGGTAGATGGTGATGGTGATAGTATCTGGGTAGATACTATGAATGTGGTATACCACCTACTGGGTATACCAACTGCCGGGTATACCACCTGCCGGGTATACCACCTACTAGTTATACCAACTGCCGGGTAAACCACCTGCCGTGTATACGACCTACTGGGTATACCACCTTCCGGGTATAACACCTGCTGGGTATACCACACGTTGGGTGTACCACCTGCTGGCTATACCACCTGCTGGATATACCAACTGATGGGTATAACAACTGCCGGGTATACCACCTTCCGGGTATACCAACTGCTGGGTATACCAAATGCTGGGTATACCATCTGTAGGGTATATCAACTGCTGCGTATACCAACTGCTGGTTATACTGGGTAACTGCCGGGTATATCACCTGGGTATATCAACTTCCGGGTATACCACCTTTTTTGGTATACCAACTGCTGGGTATACCAACTGTCGGGTATACGAACTGCCGGGTATAATACCAGCTGGGTATTCCACCTGCTGGGTATACGAACTGCTGGGTATAATACCAGCTGGGTATTCCACCTGCTTGGTATATCACCTGCTGGGTATAGCACCTGCTGGTTATACCACCTGTTGCGTATATCACCTGCTGGGTATACCACCTGCTGGGTATATAACCTGCTGGGTATATAACCTGCTGGGTATACCACCTGCTGGGTATACCACCTGCTGAGTATACCACCTGCTGGGTATATCACCTGCTGGGTATACCACCTGTTGGGTTCACCACCAGCTGAATATTCAACCTGATGGGAATACGACCTGCTGGGTATACAGCCTGCTGTGTACTCCACCTGCTGGGTATTCCACCTGCTGTGTACTCCATCTGCTGGGTATTCCACCTATTCCGGATATACCACCTGCTTGGTATACCACCTGCTAGGTATAGCAACTTTCGGGTATACCAACTGTTGGGTATACTACCTGCTGGGCATACCACCTGCTAGGTATATTACCTGCTGGGTATACCATCTGCTGGGTATACCACCTGCTTGATATACCACGTGCTCGGTATACCACCTGCTAGGTATAACACCTGCTGGGTATACCACCTGCGAGATAAATCACATGCTGGATATACCTGCTGGGTATACCATCTGTTGGGTATACTTCCTGCTGGGTATACCACCTGCTGGATATACTACCTTCTGGGTATACCACCTGCGGAGTATACCACTAGCTGAGTATACAATCTGCTGGGTATACCACCTGCTGGGTATACAACCTGCTGGGTATACCACCTGCTGGGCATACAACTTGCTGAGTATATCACCTGCTGGGTATACTACCTGCTGGTTATTCCACCTGCTGGGTATACCACCTGCTGGGTTTACAGCCTACTGGGTATTCAACCTGCTGTGTATACCACCTGCTGGGTATACAACCTGCTAGGTATACAACCTGCTGTGTATACCACCTGCTGTGTATACCACCTGCTGGGTATCCAACCTGCTGGATATACAACCTGCTGGGTATACCACCTGCTGGGTATACTAACTGTTTGGTATACAACCTGTTGGATATACAACCTGCTGGGTATACCACGTGCTGTGTATACCATGTGCTGGGTATACAACCTGCTGGGTATACCACCTGCTGGGTGTACCACCTGCTGGGTGTACCACCTGCTGGGTATACAACCTGGTGGATATACATCCTGCTGGGTATATCCCCTGCTGGGTATACCACCTGTTGTGTATTCAACCTGCTGGATATACCACCTGCTTGGTATGTCACCTGCTGGGTATACTAACTGATGGGTATACCACGTGCTGGATATACCACCTGCTGGGTATGCTACCTGCTGGGTATACCACCTGCTGCGTATACTACCTGCTGGGTATACTGCCTCCTGGGTTTACATGTTGGGTATTCCACCTGCTGGGTATACTACCTTCTGTGTATACCACTTGCTGGGTATACCGCCTGCTGGGTATACTACCTGCTGGGTATACAACCTGTTGGGTATACCAACTGCTGGATATACAATCTGCTGTGTATATCACCTGCTGGGTATACTACCTGCTGGGTATTCCACCTGCTGGGTATACCACCTGCTGGGTATGCCACTTGCTGGGAATACTACCTGCTGGATATACCACTTGCTGGGTATACTACCTGATGTGTATACCTCATGCTGGGTATACCACCTGCTGGGTAACATCCTGTTGGGTATTCCACCTGCTGGGTATACTACCTGCTGGGTATACAACCAGCTGGGTATATCACCTGCTGGGTATATCACCTGCTGGGTATACCACTTGTTGGGTATATCACTTGCTGGGTATACCACCTGCTGGGTATACCACCTGCTGGGTATACCACCTACTGGGTATACCACCTGCTGTGTATACCTATTCGTTGCCTTGTTGGGTTGAATGTTATACACAGTTGGCACTTCTGTAGTTTTATTGATTAAGACAGCAAGGTGTATAACTGGCCAGCCGAGGTCCTAACCTACTCTGGGTCCGTGAGAGAACTGAGCCTGCTGCAAGCACGGCTGGTGCTCCTCTGTCTGGCGTGACGTCAGAGGCCTACTCGCCTGTGATTGGTTATGTCTCAACCGCCATATAATTTGAGTATAACACAGCTCTGACACGCTACCTATTCGACGTCCCTTGTCGACAAGCTCTGGCTAGCTATATAGTTACAATGATACTGAAAGGACCTCGGTGGTATTCAATAATGGCTTACATATGAAATTTGCATAATAAACATTAAAAGTAGATCAGGTGTGAAAAATCATGGTAACAACGCTTCAATTAAACCAGAGTATTAAGAACATGTGTGTATCTACTTATCAGATATAAACAATACAACTCAAGGTATTGCCTAAACAAAATTATTAACATGTGTCAATGGCAAGTGCTTGAAACATTACAAAATCAAACAATTGTAACATTAATGGAAAAAAGTTCTGACCTAACAACCACAAATGAATTTTAAGATTAGATAATGATTTTTTTTGTTAATGTACATAATATTTACAATATATTTACAAGCTATATACAAGACCTGGATCAAGAAGACTAACATCTCAGTGATAGCGGTCAGGATTCACTGGCCACAATGTGGTTGCTAGAACCCTTAATGAACTCTTATGACAAGCACTGTAAAAATACAAATGGCAGTAGACTTAACAATGGCACCTAATTTATAACACTGAATAAAGTTGAGAAAAACTTTATTATGCTATATATATAATGATAATAACAAGACACATGTGGTGAAAATACTGCAAATGAATTTTGCAAAGCAAAACAGAATAACTGCAGAGTGCACTCAATTATAAATTCTGCGGATATCTACACCTAGCTCATCCAGAGCACTATACAACTCTGGCTCTGACTGAAGGTCAGGAACAGATGAAACTGCATGTGACAAACTATCATCTTGAGAGATATCCTCGTTAACATCTAGCCAATGGACATGTGGTGAGTGCACGGTTGAAACGAGAGGTCTAGATCTAAGATTATAAGTGCTAATATGGGGTTGCTGAACATCAAGTGGTATGTCAACCAACCTGTCCTCTTAAAAAGAACGTCGCTTTTGGCCGTTTGCCCGTATGGCCGAATTTGGACGTAATTTGAAAATGAAAAAAAAATGAAAATAAATTTGTGATTTTTTTCAACAACAGTAGGTTAAGGGTCCTCTGATAGGTTAGGTGGGCAGAAAATTCTTATAAAGTTTCAAAACGTTATGAAAAACGTTAATTTGAAGTGCCCTCTCATAACCTCTGCGTGTACGCCGTACGTGGACGACTCAAATAGAAAACGGAACAGAACGTCACTTTTGTGAGTCGATTTCATTTCAAATTATGTCCAAATTTGGCCATAGCGCGCATACGAGCCAAAAGTGACGTTATTTTTAAGAGGACGGGTTGGTCAACCACAGAAGGTGGTGTCCCAATAGGAGAATCTGTCTGGGTAAGTTCATTGTCATCTTCCTCATCAGTCTCATCAACAGTCATTTTAGCTAACTTCATGTGGTCTAAATGTTCATTTATATACTCTCCTGTTACCACTTGTACCTGTCTGTACTTGTTACCTTTGATACGCTCGGTTACCTTATATGGACCCAAAACTTTCTTAATTAACTTGTACATAGGACCAGACCTGTGTTGGTTACGTACCATTACTACAGATCCAATAGTTATTTTTCTGGGTTTAGCTCGTGCATTCCTTGCTAGAGTGAACTCGGCTGTTGCTTTGGACAGTTGTTCTTGTATTTTCTTAAATACTAGTTGCATCTGTCTATGCTTCACTTGAACAAAATCATCTACGTTATATAAGGGAGTAGGAGGTACATTAATCAATTCATTAGGGAGGATCTTATCTGTACCATAAAGAATAGCGTGAGGTGTGTCACCTGTAGAAACATTAATTGAAGAATTTATAGCACACTGAATTAAGGGTATAAAATCATCCCAATTGTTATAAAAATTCAACGTGACTCTCAAGGCATCTAATACTTTCCTGTTAGTACGTTCAGCTAATCCGTTGCTTGCTGGATGGTAAGGCATTATACTACATTTTTTAATGTTATATAAATCACACAAGCTAGTTAAAATACTATTACTGAATTCTGGACCATTATCTGAAAGGATTACTTTAGGCATACTATATCGACAAATTATTTGGTCATGGAATGCACTGGCTATAGTTTCTGCTGTTTTGTTCGGGATAGGAACTAGTTCGCAAAACTGTGAAAAATTATCGACCATTACAAACAAATGTTTGTTCCCTTTTTCTGTTTCTGCAAAATTTGTCAACAAATCCATCGATATTCGTTTCCAAGGAGCTTTAGTTGCTGGGTACACCTGAATTGGATTAGGTCCTGAAACATGTCCCTTGTGCTGTAAGCAAGTTAAACATCTGTCAACATAATGAGCAATCTCCTTAGCCATTTTTGGCCAAAAATACTTCAATCGACCTTGTTGGAGTGTACGATCCTTTCCTGGATGTGCACTTGCAGGAGCATCATGGATAATTTTTAACACAGTTGGTACTAAGACAGCTGTCTTGGTACCAACTAACTGACAACATTTCCTCGGGGCTGTCCCTAGCTTTACTACTCTACACAGTAAATTGTCTAACATCACTAATTCTTTCAATGGCACTAGTGGTTTATGAATCGGGCGAGTGTCTTGCTTAGTCAAAAATTTAATGACGGGTGCCCATATGGGGTCTTGTCTTTGTTCCGTCTCGACTACTGTAGCATCTAATGCTGGGTAATTTAACTGAATTGCAGCTACGTGTCGAGAAAACGTATCAGCTACAACATTTTGCTTTCCTGGAATATAACCAAATGTGGGATTGAATTCTTGAATTGTGAGCAAATATCTAGCAAACTTTCCAACTGGATTCTTATTTTTGAACAAGGGAATTAATGGTTGGTGATCTGTAAGAACATGAACTGGGTAATTATAAATTGTATCCTTGAAATGTTTAAGTGCCCAAACAACTGCCAAGGCTTCTCGTTCTGTTGCGCTATAATTTTTCTCTTCTTTAGATAATGTGCGGCTAGCATAAGCTATTGCGTGATCTCTGTGACCTTCTGTTTGAAGTAATGCAGCACGTAGACCTATGTCACTAGCATCTGTAACCAACGTAAAAGGTTTAGAAAAATCTGGGTACCTAAGGACAGGTGACGAAATCAAGGCTGACTTGAGTTTTTTGAATGACTGATCCTGGGCCTCTCCCCAATCAAAGGGTTCATCTTTTCTTTGCAACTTGTAAAGCGGAGCGGCTATAATAGAGAATCCAGCAATAAATGAACGATAAAATCCTACAAGACCTGTGAATTGTTTTATGGCTTCTGCGGTACGAGGCGTTGGAAAATCACGGGCAGCAATAATCTTTGATTCATTCAATGTAATACCTGAAGGTGTAACTGTATGACCTAGGAAATTAATCTTCTCCTTTAAAAATGAACATTTTGCAAGCTTTATTTTTAAATTAGCTTCAGCGAGCTTTGCAAGAACTTTCTCAAGGTTCTGGAAATGAGTCTGAACAACTTGTGACATGATTATTAGATCATCAAAGTAAACTAGAAGAGTACTATAGTGTTTGTGTGTAGCTGAGGAAGTCTTGGTTGTAGGGTTGATATAAAGCCATTGCTTGGTTACTGACTTTAATACTTATAAACGATTACATGACTAGTACATTTTGCTGAGAACACTGTATAAACATCAGAGGTCCGCGGTTGTTCAACGTCCTCCCAGCAAGCATAAGAAATATTGCCGGAACAACCGTGGACATTTTCAAGAGGAAACTAGATTTATTCCTCCAAGGAGTGCCGGACCAACCGGGCTGTGGTGGGTATGTGGGCCTGCGGGCCGCTCCAAGCAACAGCCTGGTGGACCAAACTCTCACAAGTCGAGCCTGGCCTCGGGCCGGGCTTGGGGAGTAGAAGAACTCCCAGAACCCCATCAAGCAGGTATCAACCAGGTAGTAGATACCAAGCTGGTGGCGTCCTGTATGTCATCCTGTTTACCTCTCTGCTGGTGACTGAGCTGTAGCACATTATAACGGATGGTACCGTTTTCTATGAACATGACAACCCTCCTTTTCTTTAAAAAGATTGAATACATGATGTCTACCATGCTCGTAGCACAAAGCAAAGTTATTAACACAAAGTAAGTTACTAACACATCAAGAGATATTGCATACATTTAACATTAATTAAGCACACAAAGAATTTAAACAACTTAATCTTTACCACAAAGGATTTCAATGTTAAAAATACAAATGCAATGTTAAACAAAAATGAAAGAAACTGTAATACAAAGTTACAAAATATTAAATGAGAGATCTGCATTATTCAAACAATATTAAATTTAGTTCAGCATAACAAGTAAATACTTTGCATCACATAGGAACACAATTAATCATCAAATCGTGTAGGGCGTTTAACATGACGTTTAGAACGAGAGTCCTTAAATACAAGAACATCCCTTGATGAATTGTTTGTTGGGTTATAAGTCATTTTTTCTTTTTCCTTTGTACGACTTTGCACTTCATCATTTTCTACACTAGTTGGAATCACTTTGAAATAAGCCATATTACGTGTTATACTATGATCTCTATTACTAGCTGTTACCATAGTTCCTTTTACACTAATCACTTTATATGGTTTTGTATCATACGGCATATCTAGCTTTCCCTCTTTTTTCTTTTTAACTAGAACAGTGTCTCCAACCTTTATGACTTGTTCCTTTGCACGTTGATCATGAGCAATTTTCATTTTGCCCCTGACTAGTGCATCCTTCTGAGCGAGACGTTTATCCGTTACCTCGGCTGGCATGACAGGTAGTGCGATTCTCATAGGACGTCCAAATAAAAGTTCACCAGTCGACTTGCCCAGTGTTCCATGTGGTGTTGCACGGTAGTTCCTGAGAAAAGCATACATAGCTTGTTTCCAGGATCGTCCTTCGGCATGAGCACAGTGTACCGCTTTCATGAGAGGTTGCATGAATCTCTCAACTTCTCCATTTGCTTGAGGATGTAGTGGCATCACACTGCGGTGTTTGAATCCAATATGCTCAGCAAAGTTGACGAAGTCTTGTCCATTGAATGGCGGTCCATTGTCCATCTTGACAACTTCAGGAATGCCAAAGTTTGAAAAGATCTTGTCGAGTTTCGGGATGACAGCCTTTGCAGATGTGGAAGTGATGATTTCTACTTCTGGATAACGTGAGTGTTCATCAATGACTACCATCAAGTACTCTCCAGTTGGTAGCGGCCCGCAGAAGTCCATCGATACTTCCGTCCATGGTGCAGCAGGTAGTGGTGAAGGTTGTAGAGGTGTTGGTCTTGAAGTATCCACTGCAGCTTGGCAAGGGACACAGGCATCATGCATGTCCTTTGCTTGACGATCAATGCCAGGAAACCACACCTTTTCTCGTAGCAGCTGTTTGGTCCTAACAAGACCTTGGTGTCCTTGATGTGCAAGCTTCAGAGCACGTTGCTGGAGAACAGCTGGAATGACAATACGAGTACCTCGCAGCACGGTGTCGCGTTGTTGCGTAACACTTAATTCTGTCTGGATGCGTTCAAGTGCTTTGAATGCATCTTGGTCAACTCCTGAGGGTGGGATGCGTGGAAACGTTTTCTTAGTCAATGCATCCACTGTTGCTTGCAGAGTTGGGTCCTCTAGGGTTGCAGTACGGATTTCATTAGGAGTAAGAGCCTTAGGGACTGCATCACAGGTTATAGAGTGCACATATTCCTCGGCAACTTGCTGATGCTTGGTAATGGTGAAACTGTTGGCAGGATGTCGACTGATGTAATCAGCGGGATTGCCTGCATCCGGCTTGTATTTCACCGTAAAGTTGTATGGTTGCAGACGAAGAGCCCATCTCTCAATGCGAGCTGGTGGTTTGGACTTTGGATTATTGAAGATGGTCTCCAACGGTTTGTGGTCAGTGACTATCGTGGTGAAGGGTGCACCAAGCAGATACACATTGAAGTGTTCACAGCCCCAAACAAGAGCAAGAGCTTCCTTCTCTGTCTGACTGTATCGTTGCTCAACATCTGTGAGAGAACGACTGGCGTAGGCAATTACTACTCTGGAATCTGGTTGACCAGGTTTGTGTTGGGCTAAAACAGTACCTAAACCAACAGGACTAGCATCCACCGTTAACTCAGTGTCCATTGATGGATCAAAGTACGCAGCAGTCGCATTCTCTACTAGTGCATCTTTCACAGCATCAAATGCATTTTGCTCGATATCGCTCCAGTACCATGATGCATTTTTCTTCAGGAGCTCACGTAGAGGCTTCGTAATGGTAGCAAAATCTGGAATGAAGCGAGAACAGTAGTTTGCCATTCCCAGAAAACTATGTACTTCAGTGGACGTAGAAGGAGGTGCAGCATTCTTGATATCTGCAACTTTCTTAGGATCTGGAGACAGACCTTTGTCACTAAGTACGTGTCCATAGAATTCAATTTTATGTTGATTGAACTCACACTTTGCTCGGCTTAGCGTCAGATTTTTGTCTCGTAGGCGTTGCAATGTTGCACGAAGAGCTTTGTTGTGTTCAGCTTGGGTTCGGCCATAAACAATGTCATCAGACATGTTGTCAGCATTAGGTATATCTTACAATACCTGGCTGATGATGTGCTGGAATACCTCGGCAGCACTGTTAATACCAAAACTCAGGCGCTTGTACCTATATAGACCTCGATGTGATGTAAACGTTGCGATGAAGCGACTCTCATCATCAAGTTCAAGCTGATGATAGCCCTTGTTTAAATCTAACTTGCTGAATACAGTTGCACCATTCAAGCGGTATATCATATCATCTACAGCGGGTGTAGGATGGCGTTCACGCATTATTGCATTCTTGGGAACATGCATGTCCACACAGATGCGTATCTCATCTGGATTCTTCGGCTTTGGTGTAGTGACAATTGGGCTTACTCATGGTGTTGGACCTGTTACCGGTTCAATGATATCTAGTTCCATCAGCCTATCCAGTTCGGCATCGACTTTCGCGTGAGTATGGAATGGTTGTCGGCGATGTGGTTGGGCAACTGGAATTACATCTGGGTTGATATGCAGATGTACTTTGCTATCAGTATAACAACCTATGGATTCAAATCGATCAGAAAATTCAGCAACAATACCATCAACATTGTTTGCAGATTCCACTGCTACAGCATTAGAAAGCTGAAGTAGCCCCAATTTGGTTGAAGTCTTGTAACTGAGTGAAGACTCCTTTGCATTCCTAACAACATGGAATGTAGTAATGAGCATTGCACCCTTTGACTTAATCTCTGTAGTGAAAGTTCCAATCACTGGCAAGGCTACCTTTGAAGCATAGGCAGTGGCTTTGCCATTATAGTTTTCAAGCTTTGGGAACTGTTTTTTAAATTTCTCATAGTGGCACTCAGCAATGGTGTCAATGTTTGATCCAGTGTCAATGAGAACTTTGAGACAAATACCAGCAATGTATACTATAGTCTCTGGGTTGTTTGGAAGATCACTCCAATCTGTGATTGCTTGTACTCCATAAGTGTATACACATTCACTGTCATCTGAGACTGGTTGTAATGACATATTGTCTTGTACATTATTTACATTCTGGATATGAAGTGCAATATTGCGTTTACTACCTCGACTCATATGACCTGATCCTCGTACAGTGCTTTTATTCACTGACTGTGGTTTCTTTAGTGCGGAACGACACATAGCACCAAAATGAGCTAGTTTTCCACACTCATAGCACTTCTTACCTTGAGCAGGACAAACATTACCTTGGTGTGGGTAGTCTCCTCCACAATTGTAATATTTATTGTTGACACCCTCTGATGTGAGTCGTTGTGACTGCTTGAGTCTTGTTCCATGACCCCAGTTGTGATGTGGCTCTCGGCTCAATTTGCTGTTAGGTTTGCCATGATATCTTCTTTGATCACGGTGTCCTCCCTGAATCTTATGTACCTCATCACTGTTAGTAACAGTGGCAGAACTGTTGTTGGCACTGCACTCAATGACACGAGCATCACGTGCAGCATCTTCCATTCGACGAGCAATATCCAGTATCTTGGTAAGAGAACTTTAAACATCAACAAGTTCTATAGCTCGTCGACGGAGACGTGTAGATGGGCATGTTTCAATTATTTGCTGTTTGATTTCTTTGTCAACATCAGAACACTCACAATGGGCTGCTAAACCCTGCAGACGTGTGTGGTATTGATCCACAGTTTCATTAGAGAGTTGTCTGGCTCTCCTGAAATGCATAATTTCCATTGCAGTATTTTGTCTTGGTTTGAAGTGCTCAGTTAATTTGGCTTTGGCAATGTCATAATCTTTGGCACCACCAGTGTCTTTCAGTGTGTCAAAGATGTCACAAACTCTATCACAGGGGTGGGCAACCTCTGGCACGTGTGCCAGACTTGGCACGCCGATGACTTGTCTCTGGCAAGCAAGAGCATAGGTTACCCTAAGCACAGATGCAAGCACATGTTACCCTAAGCACAGACAAAAAAAACTACTTTCCTTGGGGTATAAGCTTACATGCCATGACAGTATATGTACGTCCTGGTGGTGAAGAGGTTTAAGCTCTACGAAGCTAAAGAGGTCTCAAGAAAAAGAAGTTGATCTTGTTGCCATAGTTACCTTCTTTTTTTACGTCATCGATCATGCCGATGTATGATGATTCCCCTCTATTTACTTTGGCTCATATTTTATATAATAAGCCTTTCTAACCTAAAGGCTGCACCCTTAACCATAGTGTACACAGACAATCATATCTGTGCAGGCAAAATACGCCATGCCTGCCCACCTTTAAAAATTAATTTCGTAAACTTTGAATTTAAACCCCCACAACATCTCCCCCCCCCCCTAAACCTCATGTGTTTGAATGCCGCCCGACTTCAGTTTGACGCATATTAATTAAACTCACTTTACTATCTAAATCTAAAGCATCTTCACCTTCGAAAGCTAAAGAAAGATAAGAATTCTTATCCTCTCCCCTTCTCTCCATTGACGGCCGTAATATAACCAGTGAAATCAACAGTCCCCCACCCCCATGAAGTCCCCGTAATGAACACATGTTCAGACGATCTCAGACTCGTAACTCTCTCTCGCAGTCTTGCTTCGTAGTGTTTCTCACAGTTGCTCACTTGCCTCCTCCCCGAGAAGGTCAGTACTTCATCTCCAGGTGAAAATTATTCCCCTTATAAATCAATAACTTTGTGAAACTCAGTATCATTGTAAGAATAGTCTTAATCCTTAAATTCACACGTACTCGCTCGCCTGCTCCCTAAGAACAGAGCTGACATAAGCAAGATGTCACCGACTCAACGATGTTTCGCCACAACACACCACACAAACACACAAAAACGGGTTTTGTCTATCGAACCAAGTGAAGTCTTATAAACTCTTGGCATAAGTACTCAATGCCTAGGAAGTAGTGTCTTTGTGATAAGCGGCTGCTGGTGTTGTTTCTGGAATTATGTAAAATAAAGAAAACCCTCGAATTTTCATAAAAGAAAAAAAAATCCTCTGAAGATTTTTATTATGTTCATTGTCTCGTCACGCTTACCTCAAACATTGGCTTATTAAACTTATTGATTGGTATTAGAATAAACGTACATATACTTTACTACAAAGTTTGTGTGTGCTATAATATTAACAGGAAATAAATAATTCTTTAAATACTCGCATTTCAGTAGAAGTAGGCTAATTCATTTCTCGTCACTGCACTTCACAACGACAACACAATCCGTTATCATTGCTATTCATTGGAGTTACTCATCATATACTATTTTGACTTACTTTTGGTCTTCCTTCTCTTCCATGCATATCAATATATTACTTATTTTAATTTCATGCCCTTTACAGATTGTACAGAATGTCACCACCACCAGCTAAGAAACGATGTCAGTCAAATGAAGAGGATATTAGAGAATTTAAGGAATACTGGTCTGAAAAGTTTGGCATGATTAAGAAGGATGATATAGCTTTATGCATTTTCTGTTCTGACACAGTTGTTTGTAGAACTTTACAGAACTTCTTCTGTAAAGAGACATTTTGAAAATGTTCATAAGAACTTAAGCAATAAAACTGAGGAGGAACAAAGAGAATTAATTTCTCGTGAACTGAGCAAGACAAAAACACAAGCTGAAACTTTTATGAATTATATTTCAGGTAGGCCCAGTTCCAACTTAGTTGCTGCTAGTTTTGAAGTTTCAAAAGTTATTGCCCAACACGGAAAGCCTCTCTGTGATGGGGAGTATATTAAAGAAGCTTGGCTAGAATGTGCACCTTTTCTTTTTGACAACTTTTCAGAAAAGAAAAAAGATTATTCAGCGCATTAAAGGCCTTTAAATAAAAGACAATTTCAAACTCTACTGGATGAGGTAGAATCTGTGTATAAAGGACTGAAAATGTACCACCATGTTCGTTGGCTTAGCAGAGGCTTAGTTCTGAAACGATTTATTGAATGCTTAGATGAGATAAAGCTCTATTTGAACGACCAACAAGTGTCATACCATGAATTTTCTGACATCGTGTGGGTTTGTAAACTGATGTTTTTGCAAATTTTTGTGAACATTTAAATGAATTGAATATTAAGTTACAGGGCTCTGGTAAGACACTTGATGTTATGATTTGTTACATAAAAGCTTTTGAAATGAAGCTTAAAGTTTTTAAGAGGGATGTAGATAATGAGAGATTTAGATACTTTCCAAACCTAAAGAGGTACATCAGTGATCTAAAAGATGACAGAACAGATCACAAATGTCTTCAAAAGCTGTTTGTAAACATTATCGAGTCAACAGTTTGGCAGTTCTCTACAAGATTTGCCAAATTCAGAGAACTGGAAGACACAGTAAAGTTCATCAAGTTTTCAGACAGCATCAAAATGGATGAACTAAACTTGCAAATGTTTTCATGGATAGACATGGATGATTTTGAGATGCAGTTGATTGAATTTCAGAGTAGCTCAATTTGGAAGCAGAAATTTGTTGACCTTAGAGTTGACTTGGAAAATATTGAAAGAGAGAGATTAGAGATGAAAGTAACAAAGAGAAATGCGGAAAACGAAGTATTAAGGACTTGGAATACTATTCCAGAAAATTATGTCTGTTTAAAAAACCTTGCAACAGCATTGTTAACCATGTTTTCGTCTACATATGCTTGCGAATCTTTGTTCTCAATTATGAACTTTGCTAAGTCTCGTAACAGGAGTAGCATGACAGATGAAACTAGCGCTGCATGCATATCTCTCAATGTTACTAAATATAAACCCGATGTAAAATCTCTGTCATCAGTTATGCAGCAGCAGAAGTCTCACTGACAGTATATAAAAGGAGTCAACAAGTTTTTTATCTGTTGTATTCTATTAAAGTCACAAAAGCATAAAGGCTGTTGAAATGTACTTCTGAATGTTAAATAAAAAAAAAAATCTGTTTTTTTTTATACTATGTTTTACTGCACTGAGGTAATTTATTATTTTTTCGTTTAAAAAGTTCTTAAGAGATACCAAATATGTTCTAAAAAAAAAAAATGGTTGGCACGTGGAAAAAGTTTGTGTCAGAGACATGACTGATTTTGGCATGCACTCTCAAAAAGGTTGCCCACCCCTGGTCTATCACCTACATAATGAAGTAGAAAGGTACGCTTTCTTTCAGCACTTTTGATGTCTGAAACTATCAACAAATTTTCAAACCTTTTAAGCCATTTGGTCCACCTCTGTGACAGGTTTGTCTGGTCACAGTCAGGATCAAATGCAGGAAACTGAGATATATTTGCCATTTTTTATTGTATAAAAGTAAACTAATCACATAAAATGTTCCTCAGAATACTAAACACTTACTGCACTGTATATGTTAGTTAAGAATTCACTGTAATTACTTTAATTCTGCACTGTATATGTTAGTTAAGAATTCACTGAAATTACTTTCATTTTGCAAAGCACACAAGCATTTTAATGCAAAAATTCACAACAGTGCACAATATAGCACCAACTGACTTCTAACCTAGCCTTGTGTACGTGTGGTATTTTTCCTACCTACAGCTGCACAGCAGTTGTCAGCAATGTTGTTGTTTGATGAGTTTTCAGCACTGTCAACACAGCAGAGTTCACAGCATGATGAATTTTGTAGCAAGAAGCATCGTTTCGTACAAAAAACATCGAGTTTTGTGAACAGCATCAAACCGTCGTTTCGTACACAGCATCGGCACACATGGATCGCAGGTTCCTCAGTACACAGCTTGTCAGCACATAGCTGGGCAGCACATAGCATTAGTTAGCACACAGCATTGGTTAGCACAGAGCATCGGTAGGGCGCGCACAGACATCTCTTCCTCCTGGGCGAGACAGCATGCTTCTCTCTTGTTTTGAGCTGAACAAATACCTGCATTCACAGTTCATCCTCGTCGCCAGTGTGGTGTTTGTGTGTTACTGAGGAAGTCTTGGTTGTAGGGTTGATATAAAGCCATTGCTTGGTTACTGACTTTAATACTTATAAACGATTGCATAACTAGTAGCTACCAAGCTGGTGGCGTCCTGAATGCTCTCCTTCTTCTTCTTGAGAATAGGTGCAGTTTGCATGAAGGGGTAACCCTCCCGATGACTGCACCAGGACAGATGTAAGGAGACGCGTTGATGGTGAGGAGGAGAAGAAAGTTAAAAGCGGTAGATGTGATGGGCCGTAGAGAGAGGAGTGGCGACGAAAACAGAGGCGAACGTTAGAGGGAGACTCATCGCACCGGGAGGCGGGCAGTCGTGGTCACGGCGGTCAGCTGATCCAGGCACGGCGTAGCCGTGTGCGCAAGACAGGAACTAATACTTCTCCGGAAACTTGCGTATCGGAAAGCGCAAGCAGTACGCTTCCCAAATCACCCACAGGTCGGTGGGCAGCCGGCCATCAGGCAGTACCCTCGCTGAGACATCCTATCCGGCACCCTATTAACAAACACCTTCTCAGACGATACCCAGATAGTGGACGAGCACCATGGGATCGGAAGCACCCGGGCATCCCGATAAGGGCTCAACTCCGGACCCTCACAGGGCACGACCCCAGCAGACGGGACTAGGCAACCACCAGACCGGGACAATGAAGGAGGGGGAACAGCAGGGGATGCAGGCGCGGCAGCGACCCCACCACAGGGCACAGGAGCCGAGGCTCCCCGGCGCACATCTTTCCGCAACATCACGACGAGGTCCCGATCATCAGGGACAACCCCCCACTGCGGGGATCCAACAGCAGGTGAAACAGGAAGGGGGACACAGGTAGCAACTTCGGAGCCCCGCACAGCACCATCATCCACGGCGGGGGACGCCAGCTGAGCACCATACTCCCCCACCTCCTCCCAAGGCACACCACGAAGGGGAGACACACTCCGAGCCCGCCGCGAACGCTTCGAGACAGGCCGCACCACACCACGCCCAGCAGGCCCCTCCGTAGGCACGGCCACCATCTTTACATCCACACAGGCCACACCCACACCGTCCGAAGAGTCCACAGAGGCCACATCACCCACATCTACATCATCCACGGAAACAGCCTCAGAACACCGACGTGCACGCTTCTGCAAAGGAATGAAAAGAGCAGAACTACAGTCGGTAACACACACAGGCACGGCAGGCACCTCACCTTGCCGAAGCATCCCCTCCAAAACAGCAGAACCCGCGTCCCCGGGAGCCGTTACCACATCCACAGGCGGGGGTGGGACATGAACCTCCACCGGGACACCCTTCACTACACGCAGCGCAGGCGACGCCCCGTCACCCTCACACACCGGCTCAACAACCCCAGGGGCCACAGCAGTCACCTGACGTGTCGCACGGGCCAGAGAACCCGCCTCAACAGGCGGAGCAGCAGACAGGCAGTCAGGCGCCTCAGGCACAGCACCCACACCGTCCGAACGCAACAGGGGCAGAAAATCCTCCGCACGAAGAACATGCACCCGACCAGTTGCTCCCACGTCGCACGCCGCAGCCAGATGAACCTCGTGACCACACCGATAACAGGTGCGCGGTTGACCCCGGTACTGGCAGCGGAGCGTGTAACCCAACACGGACATCGACGACCGTACACTACACTTCAGCGACATCATCAGGGTGCGGGAGCCGTCAAGCATACCAACACAGTGCTCGGCAACGACCTTATTCCATCGAACACTTAACACAGCCCCAAACCGTTCGAAACAGGAGGTTAAAAAGTCGTCCTGAAATTCGAAGGGGGCACCATGCACCGTCACAGACGTCAAGGTGACACTGAGATTCACTACCTTAACGGAGCCAGCAGTATCAGGGAGAGGGTAAACACGCCCCTCACACCGCTCGAGAAACGCCTGAAAGGCAGCCTGGAGGCGGAACTTGACTACAGCACGGTGGCCCTGAAGCAGCTGGATGCCCACCAGGTCCGACAGCTCCACATGCAGCACGTCCACCAGGGCGACACCAACCAATGAATGGCCCACCGGCACCGTAAACGCCAGACCAGCTGACAGCGTCCACGTCATTGGAGGGCGAGACATCCCCATGGCTAAGCAAACGTCACCCTGTCAGTGGCAAACCACCACCAGCAGGGCAGTATGCTCTCCTGTTTACCTCTCTGCTGGCGTCTGAGCCGCAGCACATACAAACGGATGGTACCGTTTTCTATGAACATGACAAGTACTTCCTATCAATCTACGAAATAGATTTGTCATGAGCCGTAAAAAGGTTATTGGACTACTCCGCAAACCAAATGGCATTCTTTTGAAATGAAAATGACCATTGGGAGTACTAAAGGCTGTCAATTGTTTACTTTCCTCATCAAGGGGGATTTGCCAGAATTCCTGCAACAAATTTAATGTTGAGAATACTTTATTTCGATCAATACTTTGCAACATATTATTTAGAACTGAAAATGGGAAACGATCAGGTATCGTTGCTCTGTAAAGCTTCCGATAATCGATTAGAGGTTTCCAAGTCCCATCTCGCTTTGGTACAAGAATCAATGGAGCGTTCCACTCGATTCAATTACATCACTCTGTAACATTTCCTCTATGAGTCTATCAGCTTCTGCTCTCTGAGAATGGGGAAGACGGTAAGCTGGTACATAAATAAGCGTAGTTCCTTGTTCAAGGGGAATTTTATGTGTAATAAGAGGAGTGAGACCTAACTTTTCTCCTGGTAGAGCAACAACGGCTCTATTCCTGTTCAAAATTTCCAAAAGCTGAGCCACAGAGTCAGGAAAATCAGTAGGACTGAGATGTTGTGCTTGCACCTCTGGCTGAGATCCCTGTTCTCCTGGTATGAGAGTACAAACAGTATGATCCATGGAGACATCATCCACAACTCGCACCGGTAATGAGTAATGGGCAAAATCTACAACATGGGTGCCAGACTGGAGATGGATGTCGGCATTACTAGTGTTTGCAATAAATAATGTAACAGTACCATCCTGCACTGTGTGCCAGGAGGGTTCAACAAACGTACCATTCACTTTACATGTTTCACTTTCTGCAATCACATCCGACAACTCAGGCACTCCCTGAACCTCAACTCTTATTCTGGTGAGAGAATGAGAGTGCAGCACAGTGTCAGTAGCCGTGGAACCACTGACTTCAGAGATGGAAACTGCCAGGCGAGCGAGACAACGAGAATCCGTTAGGGCGTCCCCTTCCAGAAAGTCCCGATACTCACTCTTCCTAGCAACTGTACACGTACGATGCTTCAATCGAGTTCCCGTTTTCTCGGGTATGCTACCACGACAAGGATCTGACAAACCTACGCTAGCAAGGCGGGTGTCAACAAAATTAACGTAGTCTGATTGGAGGTTGAACTCATGGCCCTGTCGATAAATGCTACACAATGGTATGACGTGGTCTTTGATACTAATGTTCCAACGATGGGGAAACAATGCAATATTTTCATCAATCATTGTGTACAGACCTAAGAGAATGTCTCCAGGAAAATGAATAATGTCAACAACTAAACATGTTATAGACAATGTGCCATCATTTAACTTGAGTGGGAGGTCAATTTCACCCTGAACTTTTACTTTATTTCCTGAAATACCACTTAGAAAAGGTATGGGTGACTGTTTTAAAGTATTACTTCTCTTGACTTTGAATTTGCTAGTAACACTATCAACACAATTAATGCACAATGAAATTACTTTGAGAAGCATGAATGTTGAAATCACTCAGGGAACTGTGGGAGTGGAGTACTGAACCAGCTCCAATATTTAACAAGTCACTGAATGGTTAATTCATAAGATATTGTGGATATATTTACGTTAAACCTCTTTAAAACATAGCACACGATATCTTAGTTCTTAATTACTTAACTGAGGGCTGCAGGATTTGCAATATAACAGTGGCCAACACGAAGAAAACGGCGACAAGGCGTGTGAAGAGGCACATGCACGGTTTGTTTACAATCTGGTGCGACGGCAGCGCTCCTAGCGGCAGTGGCACGAAGCTCGGGAGACCCTACACTAGGAATTGATGTTGGGAGCGCGAAGATAAACTCTGAGACCATGATATTGCGTCGATGGCGGTGGAGGAAGCACGATTTGCTAGGCAGGAGTTCACTGCAAAATGATGTAGCAGGGGGCTGACACGGTGGTGAGAGGAGGCAATGTGGCGCTGCGGCGTCTTGACTGGGAGCTGGCGACGCTAGACAGATGGTTGTAGTCCTTTTTTCGGCAATTGTTTCTCAATAAATTGCACAACACAGCTGCAGAGCAGTTGAAGCTGTAGAAGATGATTGCAATAGCTGGAACGGTACAGGCAACACACAAGGCTTGTTGATGTGGGCTTGGGTGGTGGTGGTGGGTGCAGGTTCCCACGTGGCGCGAGATTCAAAAATGGCTGGTGCGGGAATCTTCCTTTCTCCTCACTGATGAATTAGTGTTCTCACAAGAAAATGTTGACCCTTACTTCTGAGACGTTGACCTGGAGTAGTGGTTGATGGCAGGACCCCGATCTGGCACAATATTTGATGGTGGCGACTGGAACATGTGGCGATGTGGGTACTTGAATTTTCGTTTCCAGAAAAATAATTCTGGATCCCACTGCTGCGACCAGTATTCGTTGTCTTGTTGGGTTGAATGTTATACACAGTAGGCACTTCTGTAGTTTTATTGATTAAGACAGCAAGGTGTATAATTGGCCAGCCGAGGTCCTAACCTACTCTGGATCTGTGAGAGAACTGAGCCTGCTGCAAGCACGGCTGGTGCTCCTCTGTCTGGCGTGACGTCAGAGGCCTACTCGCCTGTGATTGGTTATGTCTCAACTGCCATATAATTTGAGTATAACGTACCACCTGCTAGGTATACAACCTGCTGTGTATACCACCTGCTGGGTATACCACCTGCTAGGTATACCATCTGCTAGGTATACCAACTGCTGGGTTTACCACCTGCTAGGTATAACACCTGCTGGGTATACCACCTGCAAGGTATAACACCTGCTGGGTATACCACCTGCTAGGTATATCACCTGCTAGGTATACCAGCTGCTGGGTATACCAGCTGCTGGGCATACCACCTGCTGGGTATACCGCCTGCTGGTTATTAGGCGTGTATTAGGATAAAAAAAAAACGAAAAAAAAAAATAGTGAACGGTGATTCGTGGAACAGTGATGTGGAACGGGTATCACAACAACATATAAGTTGGAAGTGAATATTATAAATATAGAACACTAGAAATATAAAATAGTGGCAAGAGGCGGCATCAGTGGTTATAAATCGGGTAACTGGAAACTGGTGACATCAACCTGGGCCACAAGAGGTCACCTGAACTGACCGGGGGACCAGCCTCGCTACCTACGCTAAGTACCTGCCATAAAGTTTGAACAAAATAACACACACAATATTACAAATATACGATATACATATAATATTATAATATTAAACATATAAATATATATACATATTGTTACAAATATACAATATACATATAATATTATAAATATATAGATATATACAACAAAACAAGGCAATATGGGAGTAAATAAACAAATTTGTGGCCACTGTAACAACTTCTTAAAGACGAAGGTAACGGGAATTGAATGTTATATCTGTAAGACTAGATTCCATTCGGCTTGTACAGGAGTGAGTAACACTACGGCACTGAGAGATGGCCACTTGCTCTGGGTGTGTAAAAATGACCTGCCAGCTTGGAATATCCTAAAAAACCTTCTAGATAACATGACGCATGATCGGAAAACATCATTCATTGGAAGCCTACCAGCCATCCAGAAGGAGTGGGAAAGGAACAACAATTCTAATATACAAGGGGCGGAGGCTATAGTCAGGGATGAAACTGAGGCTGAAACTCAGGAAGTTGCAAACTCTGACTCAGTAGGCCTGGATGTAGATGACAGTAAACTAGAAAGTGTACCAGACAGCACTGACAGCTCGATAGGTACAGACACCACGACGGTTCTCGATAGAGCAATTCAGAACAGAAGGACAGACTTATGCAAATTTTATGCAAAGGGCATATGCAGACATAGATATGCTGGTAATAAGAAAGGATTAGAATGCAGTTACCAACATCCCAAAAAATGTTTAAATATGCTTAGGAAAGGTGAGTGTCGATTTGGATCAATATGTAGGTTTTTCCATCCTGACATGTGCCAAACCTCACTGGAAGACAGAAAATGCTATGACCTTAGCTGCCCACACTTTCACGTGAAAGGCACGGAACGCTACATAAAGAGTGGCAAGCAGGATAATGAATTTGGAGGAAACTCTATAAATTTTTTATACCAGACCGGCAGAGAGTTCAAAAGGAGCAGCATGGAGAGTGTATGGAACTGGATGCCAGATCCACTGGCATTCCAGAATTACAGATACAATTACCCACCGAAAGGGAACTACAACTACGACAGAAAACTGCCCTACAACAATCAGTACTGGTCAGAACAAACTCATTATGTCCACGATTAATGGACGTGCCGAAAAAGTCTCCCATTCAAACTATCACTAATAGAGTAACCTCATTCATCTTTGCCAACATACAAGGACTGAAAACAAGAACAAACAACAAAGTACAGTTCATAAATGGCCTCCTCACGGAGTCAAATGCAGTATTTGGAGCTTTCACAGAAACCCATGCAGGGGAATTGTTGGACAGTGAGATCTGGATTCCAGGATATAACCTATACAGGTGTGATAGGAAAATTAGGTCACTAGGAGGAGTGGGTCTGTATATTAGGGAAGACCTTGTATGCTCGGAGCTCCTAAACGTTACAAATGAGGTGGTAGAGGTTCTGGGATTAAAAATAGAGAAAATAAATTTAGTGATTATACTAATATACAAACCGCCAGATGCAACGGCTGAGGAATTCACAGAACAGATAAGCAAAATAGAGAATAGCCTTGATAATTTGGAGAACCCGATACCTGATATTATTTTCCTAGGTGACTTCAACTTGCCTAGTCTCAGGTGGAAAATAGCAAACAATAATATTATACCAGGAAATCTATCAGGACCTAACCAACCACAGATTAGAGAACTACTTAGATTCTGTGACAAATTTTCACTCAATCAGCAGATATCGGAGCCAACGAGAAATGAAAATATTCTAGATCTGGTCTTTACGAACAATGAAGACATTATCAGAGACATTACGATATCAGATACCACATACTCAGATCACAAACTCATTGAAGTGCAAACGACCATCAATACTCAGAATAGACCTAAAACGTTGATAAAGCGAGAGGGGCTATTCAGTAAATTCAATTTTAATAATAAAAGGATAGACTGGGAGATAATAAACAGGGAACTTACAAACATTCCATGGGGAACTGTTCTAAATAATACAAGTCCTACAGAAGGAATAGAAAAACTTACTTCAGAAGCGTATCAAGTCTGTCTGAAACATGTTCCTTTGAGGAAAGCCAGAAAGAGATCTAACGTAGAAAGAGAACGCAGACGACACTATAAACGCAGGAAAAAAATAACGGAACTGCTTATGCAGACACGAATTTCCCGTCAAAGAAGGAATAATTTAAATAGGGAGATTGAAGAAATCGAGCGGAAATTGAAACACTCATATGAAACTGAAGAAAGGCAGTTAGAACAGAAAGCAATTCAGGAAATAAAGAAAAATCCAAAATATTTTTTCTCATATGCGAAATGAAAAGCAAAAACCACTGCCAGTATTGGACCTATTCGTACAAGTGAAGGTTCATACACGGAGGATGACAAAGAAATTAGTGAAATCCTAAAAAAGCAGTATGAGGACATGTTTAGCACTCCAATAAACAACATGAAGGTGGAAGATCCAGACAATTTCTTTATGCGGGATATTCAAACCCCGGTAAATATAACTGATATAAACACGAGCGCACTAAATTTTGAAAAAGAAATTGAAAACATGCCCATGCACTCGGCCCCAGGTCCAGACTCATGGAATTCAATATTTATAAAGAAATGCAAAGTGCCGGTAGCACAGGCACTCAGTATAGTGTGGAGGAAGAGCTTGGACACGGGGGAGATACCAGATGCACTTAAAGTAGCAGACGTAGCCCCTCTACACAAGGGAGGGAGCAAAGCATTGGCAAAAAATTATAGACCAGTTGCACTAACATCGCACATCATAAAAGTATTTGAGAGAGTGATTAGGAGTCAGGTCACCAATTTCATGGAGACCAATGACCTTCATAACCCAGGCCAACATGGATTTCGAGCGGGAAGATCGTGCCTCTCACAGCTACTTGAGCACTACGACAAAGTCACTGAGGCATTAGAAGAGAAACAGAATGCTGATGTGATATACACGGACTTCGCAAAGGCCTTCGATAAATGTGACCATGGCGTGATAGCACACAAAATGAAGTCAATGGGAATAACCGGTAAAGTAGGACGCTGGATACTCAGTTTTCTGTTAAACAGGACTCAGCGAGTAACTGTCAACCATATAAAATCTAGTCCAAGTGCAGTGAAAAGCTCTGTACCTCAGGGTACAGTCCTTGCACCACTGCTTTTCCTTATTCTCATATCAGATATAGACAAAAATACAAGTCACAGCTTCGTATCATCCTTTGCAGATGACACAAAAATCAGTATGAAAATTACCTCGGCTGAGGTCATTGAAAAACTTCAAGCTGATATTAATAAAGTTTTCGACTGGGCATCAGAAAATAACATGATGTTTAACAGTGATAAATTCCAGGTACTCAGGTACGGTAAAAATGAGGACCTTAAACATAATACAGAGTACAAAACACAATCAAATGTACCCATAGTAGGAAAACAGCATGTAAAGGATTTGGGAATAATAATGTCTGACGACCTAACGTTTAAGGAGCATAACCAAGCAAATATTGCGACAGCCAGAAAAATGATAGGATGGATTACGAGAACTTTCAAATCCAGGGATCCCATCACAATGGTTGTACTCTTCAAGGCACTTGTGTTGTCCCGTCTTGAGTACTGCTCAGTACTCACTTCCCCCTTCAAAGCAGGAGAGATTGCTGAAATAGAGGGAATACAGAGAACATATACGGCACGCATAGACGCAATAAAGCACCTAAATTATTGGGATCGTCTCAAAGCCCTCCAAATGTACTCACTAGAAAGAAGACGAGAGAGATATCAAATAATATACACCTGGAAGATACTGGAGGGCCAAGTACCAAATCTACACAGTAAAATAACAACGTACTGGAGTGAACGACATGGAAGAAAATGCAGAATAGAACCAATGAAGAGCAGAGGTGCCATAGGCACAATCAGAGAACACTGTATAAACATCAGAGGTCCGCGGTTGTTCAACTTCCTCCCAGCAAGCATAAGAAATATTGCCGTAACAACTGTGGACATTTTCAAGAGGAAACTAGATTTATTCCTCCAAGGAGTGCCGGACCAACCGGGCTGTGGTGGGTATGTGGGCCTGCGGGCCGCTCCAAGCAACAGCCTGGTGGACCAAACTCTCAGAAGTCGAGCCTGGCCTCGGGCCGGGCTTGGGGAGTAGACGAACTCCCAGAACCCCATCAACCAGGTATCAACAACCTGCTGTGTATACAACCTGCTGCGTATTCAACCTGCTGGGTATACCACCTGCTGGGTATACAACCTGCTGGGTATACCAGTTGCTGAGTATACTACCTGCTTGGTATACCACCTGCTGGGTATACTACTTGCTGGGTATACCACCTGCTGGGTATACTACCTGCTGGATATACCACATGCTGGATACACCACCTGCTGGGTATACTACCTGCTGGATATTCCACCTGCTGGATATACCACCTGCTGGGTATACAACCTGCTGGATATACCACCGTCTGGATATGCCACCTGCAGGGTATACCATTGGCTGAGTATACCAGCTGCTGGGTATACCACCTGATGAGTATACTACCTGCAGGGTATACCACCTGCTGGTTATACTACCTGCTGGATATACCACCTGCTGGGTATACTACCTGCTGGGTATACAACCTGCTGGATATACCACCTGCTGGGTATACTACCTGCTGTGTATACAACCTGTTGGGTATTCAACCTGCTGAGTATACTGTCTGCAGGTTATACCACCTTCTGGGTACACTACCAGCTGTATATAATACCTGCTAGGTATACCATCGGCTGGGTATACTATCTGATGGGTATGCCATCTGCTTTGTATACTATCTGCTAGGTATACTACCTGATGGGTATACTACCTGCTGGGTATACTACCTGCTAGGTATACTAACTGCTGGGTATACTATCTGCAGGGTATACTACCTGCTGGGTATATTTCACGATGGGTATACCATCTGCTGGGTATACCATCTGCTGGGTATAATACCTGCTTTGTATACTATGTGCTGGGTATACCATATAATAGTTGCAAGTTATCATGGTGAGCAAAAATAGTTGCAAGTTATCCTAGTGAGCAAGATGAACTCTAAATATCGCAGTGAGCAATAGGGGCTCAGATTATCACGGTGAGCAATAAGGGCTCAGATTATCACGGCGAGCAATAAGGGCTCGAATTATTCCGGTGAGTAATAATATGCTCGTATGATGGTGAGCAACAAGGAGCTCATATGATGAGCATCAGAGGGTTCGTATGATGATGGAGAGCAACAAGGGGCTCATATGATGAGCAACAAGGGACTCGATGATAATGGTTAGAGACAATGTGCTCGAATTAGCGTGAGGAGCAATAAGGCGTTCAATTAGCGTGGGGAGCAATAAGCGTTCAATTATCGTGGTGAGCATTAGACATTTGATTTATCGTGGGGGAGCAATAATGGGCTCGAATTATCATGACGAACAATAATGCGCTTGAATTACCCTAGGGAACAATAATACGCTCAAATGATGATAGCGAGCAATAATATGCTCGAGTGATCATCATGAGCAATAGGCCCAAATGATCATGTTGAGCAACAATGTGCTCGAATTAGCGTGGGGAGCAATAAGGCGTTCATATATCATGGTGAGCATTAGGCGTTTGAATTATTGTGGGGAGTAATAATAGGCTCAAATTATCACGGCAAACAATAATGTGCTCAAATTATCATGTTAATTCACAGGTGAGCAGTTGATTCTACTCGTTTGTTTAGGTTAAATAATTGCAGGATCCTTCTTGAGGGATAACTAAGCACAGAATCAATTGAAGATTTATGGGTGAGCAGTAAGCCTACTCGTATTAAGCATGTTAAGTCACAATTCTTAAAATTTAATAATAATTCATTAAATGATGGGAAACCTAAGGTTGCTGGAAAAAATTAATGTTGTTACTACAAACAATCTTGCTTGGAAAATAATTTGTAATGGATTATCCCAACTTATACGTTTCACGGTTTAATAGTTCTGTTATATGTTCACTTACAAATTTGCAAGTTTGCAATCTTGCTCGTGCTGCGCTTCTACAAAAACGTTCCTAAGTTTGCTTAAGAGCAGAAGCGAAAAGAAAACAGCTCAGTCAAAACTAATGCAGGTAAATCACTAGAATCCTAGTGCAGAAAACTTTGAATAAATATAGTTGTCTGGTTAAGACTGATATAAGGTTTTCTTGGGAGACCTTAAGTGCTAGATTATTTTGGGCCTTGGACTGGACTTTGGTCCTGGTGAATTTGCAGGTATAGAAGTTTCTTGATGACTTCATGGAACTGCTAGATTCATTGGGTGCTAGAATCTCTAGTTTAATTTTATTAATTTACATGGGGAGACTGAGTGTGGTCAATTATTATTGTCGAAAATAATTCTGGGTCTACAGTGGAGTCAGAGACTTGGTCGCTGTGACATGCACCTGTTTATGCTGCAGACCACTGATTTTCCACTGAGATTCATAGAAACATCTCGGCGAATATTAATTGTACCAGACTCAATCTGGGTTTATTACTCAGCTGGATTTCTCCTTTAGCCTTGTTGCTGGAGAATTAATTTACTGCTGATTATTTTTTATTAATATTGTTGTTATCAGGCATAGGCTTGTTCGGGTTTAAAAGTTTACCTGTAAGTAGGTAGCCACCTTCAGATTTGAGCAGATTCATGCTCTGTTTTTTAACATGACCATTAATAAACTGGTAGTAGTAGTCTGCTCCTACTAGTAGATTTACATTGTTAAGGCGGTCAGACATTAGCTGGTTGTCAGCCAATTTAATTTCATTTTCCTGCTGGAATTTGGCTGTGTACCCTAGACCCTAAATATTTAGGTCAAATGGGATTTGATCTACAACTATGGCCTGAATAGACCTGACATAACCACCTAGGCGTACGAGCGGTTGTACTAATGAGTATTCTTGGGGTTCTCTATTTATCATGAACCCTGACAGGTTTAATTTTACCTGTATGATTGGTTTTGATTTAAATGCCTCTGCCGCTTTCTGGGTAATGAAGGCTTTCTGGGACCCTTGATCGAATAGGCCTCGAATGAAAATCTTGGCCTCTTTATTCTTTACTTGAAGTTGGGCAGTGGACACTATTGCATCAACTTTAGATGCTGGTGATATTGCGCTGTAAATTTCTCGTACCTTACAGCACTGTACTTGTGTAGATTCTCTACCTCCTACCCAAGAGTTGGAATAATTTGATTTGACAAATTTGCACAATGCAGCATGATGTTTGCCCCTTCTACATCTATTGCAGGTGTTCAGTGGGGTTTCACAGCTGTTAGTATTATGTGGTTTGAGACACCTAGTACATTTGTGTAACTGTTGGAGTCGTCTGACTCTGGTATCTTTATTAGGATAATTTGTACAGAGAATCTTTTTGATGACAAAACAAACATAACCCCCCAGCCTACAGCATGTTTAATATTCACTGGTTTAGGTGAAACATTGTCTACAGGTTTTGAAGGTTTTGTTGCTTGCATGTGTTTATTAGTTTGTCTCTTGTGAGTACTTGTTGTATTCTTGAGAGTAATTATTGGGTTCTTGGGAGCACTTGGGCTCTTGGGAGCACTTATTAGACTCTTAGGTCTCACTGATAAATCAGTATTTGACCTGTTGGTTTTACATTGATTATTAGTACCCTTGTTACCTAATGACTGCGTCACTTTAGAAGTTTCAATTAAGGAACTTGATGTGAGTACAGTTTCTGTGGATTCAGAATAAGCATTGAGTGCCTGTTTTGCTTGTTTATTATTTACTATATTAAACAAACTTGTTAATATATCCTGCATTGACAGGACATGTCCATTCTGGTATGAATATAATTAATTTAGCACCTAGCTAGACATGTTTTCTCTGGATTATAATTTCAGTCATTCAATCAGCAGTAGGTTGATCCACTTCTCTGCTGAAGGATCATAACAGTGACTCGAGCTGTAAATTAAAGTCTTGTAAGGAGTCAACTGATTGATCTGGTTGAGATCAGTCCAGTTGCTGGTGCACGAGATTTATGATAATCTTCTCATTGTCAGCACTTGTTGGAACTGGATGGCTTGATTAATGCTAATAGGTTCAGCATCACCTCTATGAGGCTAGTTTAAGTGATTAAGACCATCACTAATTTTGCTTAGCCTCAGCTTTAATTTCAGCTTCAGCTTTTACTTCAGGTTCAGCTTTTAATCCAACTTCAACTGCTGTTGCAGCTACAGCTGCATCTTCATCTTCTGTTTTAGCTTCACTGTCTGTTGCAGGTTCATCTTCAATTGCAGCTTCACTTGTTTCTCTGCGGTTCATTTGGGAGGCTTATTAATTTAGTAGCATCATGTATTGAATTTACAGAATCCATAGAGTATATGGATGAGTTTTCTGAAAATAGTTCTGATTCTGTTAATGTACTATTACGTGAAGTTGTATTATATGAGACTGTAGAAACTGAAGGTTTGACTACAATTATGGATCCAGTGTAAAGATCTAATTTTATTAGAGGAATATCCTCATCTTGAGGTAGCTCATTTATTTTATCTGAAGAGCTGGGTGCTTGCTTTGGTATAGGTAAACTTTGAAGGTGTTCCAACCCAGTAGAAACATTTTGTGTTGCAAGCACTTTGTAATAATGATCTAACTTGGGCTGAATTTTGTCTTCATATTTGGCAAGGTCAGATTCAATCAAATATATTTGATCTAGGTCAGTATTACCGGCAAGAAGTATATGTCTATAAGACTCAATTATTCCCTTTACTAGGTCAAATTTTTGGCTAGCCACCTTTGTGGATATTCCTAACCAGATGATGTGAACTGGATCTGTTTCTAACCAGTTGTCACATTTGTTGAGCAGCCTTGTCAAGTGAGCTTGAAGGTCTTTCAAGATTCTTCCAGTTTTTTTCTGGTGTAGCCATGTTGGCTGAGGGTGTGAGATTTTTCTCTACGCCTACCTCCCTTAAGAGGTGGACTACAAGTTTAAAGGCTGCTCACGGCAGTTAAGCATGAGTCCAATAGAAAAAGGAAAAGCGGGAGCAAACCGCCAGGCCTCCACCACTAGGGGTGAAAACCTGTCCACATAGGCCGCTGGTTCCTCCTAGTTAAACAGGACGTTAAAACTAATAAAGGGTAACCGACGGGTTTTCACAATCAAATATTTATATTTGATGTGGCGCTATGAATTCGAATTCGAATTCCCAAGAACAGCCGTCATATCAAAAGATCACATCAACATTCAATCGTATAAAGCAGAACATGGGTGGAAAAGAATGGTTGAAGGGTTGACATCAAAGACCGTTTTCTATAAAATAAACAATTTATTAATAACAAGAGACTAAACTACTACATTATCGAGTTTACACTACGTTAATGTCCATCCAGTGGCACTATAACAAACAGCTAAATAGCAACCCTTGCTGTGAGGCTGCATACTGAACTAACCTGAACACAGGTGTGCCCACTGACGACGCAATATTGCAAATCAAAAAAATATCACAGACTAAGTTACACTACAGAGTGACTCGTTACGTTAATGTCCATCCAGTGGCAATTACAACACAGCTATTCAGCAGCCCCTCGAGAAATGACAGCAGTCTCCATCTTGCTGACACTTCGGGCTGACCAGTGAACTAACTGAACAATGATGGATGCCCACTGATGACACAAGCTTGCAATCAATATTGTCACGGCTTCATGGTAACAGATACTATAATCACAATCTTTAGGGTCCTCCAACCATAACAGGAATGACCCCCGTAACTTGGCGGGTAGTCCAACAGTGACTGCCCCTATCACAACCTAATGTGAACACTCTTTGCAACTCCCTGCAAGGAGTTGCATTGTAAACAGTAAACAAAGCCAGGCAAGGTGAGATTCTGAGACACAGCTCTAGCAATCCCTAAGTTACTTTACTCTCGTCACCAGACGATAAACAAAAGAAATTGCCTTAATCAATTACAAAATTGATTATGTGATTAATTACGTTAATTGACTGATCACAGCAGTCAGCAACAAAGTGCTACGTTAATCACAAACAATTGTCTTTCTTAGACAACAACATGATAATACTCTACGTTAATCATTACCACTTGTTTCCTTTAACACAAGTCAACTTGTTAACAATAACTCAAAGTCTCTCTTGTATTACATCACACTTGACTCCTTGCAAGTATTCAGTGAGTAATTCTTAATTAAAGTCAAACGGACCACTAATTACATCCCAATTGAGTTATGTTAACTAAGCCTACCCTAAATTGGTAGCTTCTCAACAGTCTATGTCAAAATTTACTTTAATGACTGTTAATTACCCTAATTAACCCCGAGCAATTAATTAACTGTCACCAGGACCGATAATTAATCAACATAAATACGTCTCACTCCGCACTGCCTAAGCAGGTCTCATCAAACACTGTGAATTCACGGGAGAGGAGTTAATTACTCCCCTAATTAACATGAGTGCATCTTAATCCACTGTCATCAGACACGATATGATCAATATAACAATTTATGCTAGCTCCATGACCTCGCTTTACCGAGTCATCTGAGTCCTCAAGACTCCAGACGTTAATTCCTCCACTAATTATCATGAGCCACTAATTGCTCTACCCCAGAAAGGTAATTAGTATCGAGCAAATTACGTTAACACAAATACTGACAGACTCTGACAGATCCTCTCCCACTACGTGAATTCATGATTAGAATGCTAATTACATAATTAGCTAGAGTGGTCAATTAGTTGTCACACGAACAATTAATTGCACTGGAAACGTATCTCAACAAGCTCAACACTGCTCTCCTTAACAGCTCTCACTCACTCAACAATAAGTGTGCACCCCTTATCCAGTTAATTACCCTATAATTAACTTGCTGAATCTTTAAGTCCTCAACACAACTTAAAAAAACAAAGTAACCCCAGTGTTACATAGGTCACACTTACAATGGCATGCATAACAACATAAATGCACTGCCCACATACGGTTGCGGCTACTGCAACTCGTTAATTGCTGTACCCATACAGTAATGATACACAGTTAGGCACAACAAGAGTATACTAATATTACTGCCCCCCTTATCTTGCAACCGTTGCAAGGGACTACTGTGAGCAATCACAACTACTTTAGCAAGGCAATTTACGTTAATATAAAATACCGTCGTTACGCGGACAGCTGGCGCTAATTCTCTTAATTAAGCAATTAACAAATAAATTGCCTGCTCTCATTAAGTACTGTGAATTCCCCTGAATACTCAAAGGGGTCCCTTAAAGCCTCAACACAGTTCCTAGGGCAGTAATATTGTATACCTGATAACAACACTGCACAAACCTACAGCATAATAATGCCGTCAGCATACCCCACATGCTAATGACATCATTAGGCAATCAGACAGCAATCTCTCTACTGACTCACCACACAACACAGTACATACAAAAACATGCAAATGAACACATGGAAATGGCATTCACATAATCAATGAAAATTATATCACCAGAAAAATGTATCCATAACTACACAGACCTCAGGGTATCCACTGACATCCCTGCAACACTGGCCTGCCTACCTCTGCAATGATATAATTAACATGTGGCACTATGGCATTAATCGAGTCTGAACGATTATATAGAATCGACAGACTGGATCACTTATATGATAAATCTCTACACTGACTGGTTACATACTCGAGTCAGTCTACACCAGGGGTGGGCAACCTTTTTGAGAGTGCGTGCCAAAATCAGCCAAGACTCTGACACAAACTTTTTCGACGTGCCAACCATTTTTTTAGAACATATTTGGTATCTCTTAAGAACTTTTTAAACAAAAAAATAATAAATTACCTCAGTGCAGTAAAACATAGTATAAAAAAACAGATTTTTTTTTTATTTAACCTTCAGAAGTACATTTCAACAGCCTTTAAGCTTTTGTGACTTTAATAGAATACAACAGATAAAAAACTTGTTGACTCCTTTTATATACTGTCAGTGAGACTTCTGCTGCTGCATAACTGATGACAGAGATTTTACATCGGGTTTATATTTAGTAACATTGAGAGATATGCATGCAGCGCTAGTTTCATCTGTCATGCTACTCCTGTTACGAGACTTAGCAAAGTTCATAATTGAGAACAAAGATTCGCAAGCATATGTAGACGAAAACATGGTTAACAATGCTGTTGCAAGGTTTTTTAAACAGACATAATTTTCTGGAATAGTATTCCAAGTCCTTAATACTTCGTTTTCCGCATTTCTCTTTGTTACTTTCATCTCTAATCTCTCTCTTTCAATATTTTCCAAGTCAACTCTAAGGTCAACAAATTTCTGCTTCCAAATTGAGCTACTCTGAAATTCAATCAACTGCATCTCAAAATCATCCATGTCTATCCATGAAAACATTTGCAAGTTTAGTTCATCCATTTTGATGCTGTCTGGAAACTTGATGAACTTTACTGTGTCTTCCAGTTCTCTGAATTTGGCAAATCTTGTAGAGAACTGCCAAACTGTTGACTCGATAATGTTTACAAACAGCTTTTGAAGACATTTGTGGTCTGTTCTGTCATCTTTTAGATCACTGATGTACCTCTTTAGGTTTGGAAAGTATCTATATCCGTCTTAAGAACTTTAAGTTTCATTTCAAAAGCTTTTATGTAACAAAACATAACATCAAGTGTCTTACCAGAGCCCTGTAACTTAATATTCAATTCATTTAAATGTTCACAAAAATTTGCAAAAAACATCAGTTTACAAACCCACACGATGTCAGAAAATTCATGGTATGACACTTGTTGGTCGTTTAAATAGAGCTTTATCTCATCTAAGCATTCAATAAGTCGTTTCAGAACCAAGCCTCTGCTAAGCCAACGAACACAAATTCATCAACACAAATAGAAAAAAACTTGCATGAAGACAAATCTTTTGTCAATTGTTCAGCTGTATTTCTTTCCAACTTAAGTATCCTATCCTTAACTGTTTTCCTACTCACAGGCAAATCTTTATTGCGCTGTATAATCTTTTTCTTTTCTGAAAAGTTGTCAAAAAGAAAAGGTGCACATTCTAGCCAAGCTTCTTTAATATACTCCCCATCACAGAGAGGCTTTCCGTGTTGGGCAATAACTTTTGAAACTTCAAAACTAGCAGCAACTAAGTTGGAACTGGGCCTACCTGAAATATAATTCATAAAAGTTTCAGCTTGTGTTTTTGTCTTGCTCAGTTCACGAGAAATTAATTCTCTTTGTTCCTCCTCAGTTTTATTGCTTAAGTTCTTATGAACATTTTCAAAATGTCTCTTTACAGAAGAAGTTCTGTAAAGTTCTACAAACAACTGTGTCAGAACAGAAAATGCATAAAGCTATATCATCCTTCTTAATCATGCCAAACTTTTCAGACCAGTATTCCTTAAATTCTCTAATATCCTCTTCATTTGACTGACATCGTTTCTTAGCTGGTGGTGGTGACATTCTGTACAATCTGTAAAGGGCATGAAATTAAAATAAGTAATATATTGATATGCATGGAAGAGAAGGAAGACCAAAAGTAAGTCAAAATAGTATATGATGAGTAACTCCAATGAATAGCAATGATAACGGATTGTGTTGTCGTTGTGAAGTGCAGTGACGAGAAATGAATTAGCCTACTTCTACTGAAATGCGAGTATTTAAAGAATTATTTATTTCCTTTTAATATTATAGCACACACAAACTTTGTAGTCAAGTATATGTACGTTTATTCTAATACCAATCAATAAGTTTAATAAGCCAATGTTTGAGGTAAGCGTGACGAGACAATGAACATAATAAAAATCTTCAGAGGATTTTTTTTTCTTTTATGAAAATTCGAGGGTTTTCTTTATTTTACATAATTCCAGAAACAACACCAGCAGCCGCTTATCACAAAGACACTACTTCCTAGGCATTGAGTACTTATGCCAAGAGTTTATAAGACTTCACTTGGTTCGATAGACAAAACCCGTTTTTGTGTGTTTGTGTGGTGTGTTGTGGCGAAACATCGTTGAGTCGGTGACATCTTGCTTATGTCAGCTCTGTTCTTAGGGAGCAGGCGAGCGAGTACGTGTGAATTTAAGGATTAAGACTATTCTTACAATGATACTGAGTTTCACAAAGTTATTGATTTATAAGGGGAATAATTTTCACCTGGAGATGAAGTACTGACCTTCTCGGGGAGGAGGCAAGTGAGCAACTGTGAGAAACACTACGAAGCAAGACTGCGAGAGAGAGTTACGAGTCTGAGATCGTCTGAACATGTGTTCATTACGGGGACTTCATGGGGGTGGGGGACTGTTGATTTCACTGGTTATATTACGGCCGTCAATGGAGAGAAGGGGAGAGGATAAGAATTCTTATCTTTCTTTAGCTTTCGAAGGTGAAGATGCTTTAGATTTAGATAGTAAAGTGAGTTTAATTAATATGCGTCAAACTGAAGTCGGGCGGCATTCAAACACATGAGGTTTAGGGGGCGGGGAGATGTTGTGGGGGTTTAAATTCAAAGTTTACGAAATTAATTTTTAAAGGTGGGCAGGCATGGCGTATTTTGCCTTCACAGATATGATTGTCAGTGTACACTATGGTTATGGGTGCAGCCTTTAGGTTAGAAAGGCTTATTACATAAAATATGAGCCAAAGTAAATAGAGGGGAATCATCATACATCGGCATGATCGATGACGTAAAAAAAGAAGGTAACTATGGCAACAAGATCAACTTCTTTTTCTTGAGACCTCTTTAGCTTCGTAGAGCTTAAACCTCTTCACCACCAGGACGTACATATACTGTCATGGCATGTAAGCTTATACCCCAAGGAAAGTAGTTTTTTTTTGTCTGTGCTTAGGGTAACATGTGCTTGCATCTGTGCTTAGGGTAACCTATGCTCTTGCGTGCCAGAGACAAGTCATCGGCGTGCCAAGTTTGGCACGCGTGCCAGAGGTTGCCCACCCCTGGTCTACACACATTATATATAACTACTTGTGTGGTACCGTGTACAACATCCATCTCCAGGAACCTCCCAACCAGTCACCTGGACGTCAGTACAGACAGCTGTCTCTCAGCTGCTTCCCTAGCCTGGCAGGGCTATGGGACAACACAGCTTTTACCAGAATTTCCACTAGTCCTGAGACACTGGTACACTATGATTATTGTATTCACGTTTACTCATATCCTCATCATTTCATTTTCCCGGTCACTACCTCACTGGCTGTAGAACGCCTAGCTCGCTCCTCGTGCGTCGACTAGGTGTGGCCCTAGGATGTCCAGAGAAAGTGGCCAAAGCATGTGGCCACTGCGTGGCCCTAAGGGGGGAAGGTGGCCACGAGTAGTGCGGGACGTCACAGCGCCCCACCCGGGCTGTGCTGGCGTGCGGGGGTGGCGCTGGGGTGGCCTGGGGTGGCCGGCACGCGGGTGGCCTAGGGGTTGGCCGGCGCATGGGTGGTGCGCACATGAGACTTGCCTCAGGCTGGCTGGCTGGCGCCTACAGGCATACACACGTGGATGGGGGGATCACCTACAACCCCACCATACCAGAGCATGCCTCACTCGTACACTGGGGTGACAATGGCCCGTGGCATCACCACATGGCAGACCAAACAAGGTGGAATTTAAAGTCCAACAGGGGCCTGTAATATCACCAAAATTACACTGCCCATATTCCACCAATTGTCCATTAACACTCGACAGGATACTCGGACCCGATGTGATCAATCTGATACACCATGAGGCCTGACAGCTGCCTCATGGTGAACACTGAAAACTGTCTCTTAGCTTGTTACTGTTCCTTCCGTACTCATTGGCCCCAATTTCACGCAAATTTGGCCTTGACACAACCCAGGATGGCAGGAGTGCCCTGCACAACGAGTAATCAGGATGACACAGCGATTAATGGGGTTGGAGGTGGCAGGCTGCCACCTCCACCCAAAGTCACCTTCTCAGCTTGCCGCCCAGCTCAAACTGACGATTTGGCGGGCTAGGAAAACTCAAATGCCCATCTCTCCCCCCCTACCTTGTCTTGACCAATCAGCACAAAGCCGACACAACTCAAGGTGCCTCTACCAAAAACAGCTGTTCGCACCAAAACTCAGCTAGGGGCGAGGATGCCGCCACCAATCACATGCGCCCCTCACCCTGTGGCGTCCTGTGACGTCCCAAGAAGGGGGAGGCCTAAAGACCGTGGCGCAATGTCTCACATAGTGAGGGGGGGGGGGGCGACGTTCACCCCACTGTCCCCCTACCTCTAAAAATTCGTTGAGACAAATATCCTCTCATACCACTTCACTCTCAACTCTCATCCCATTTCACAGAAACAGGAAAAACTCTGTAACTCTCTCTACAGTGCAATCACAGACTTCTAATTAGTCTTAAATGATAGTCCATAACACGAGCTTTCATCCAACACCCCATAAGTGTATGTTAGTTTGAAAACTTCTTGTCTAGAGTCCCTAGAGCGATTAGCCTAATCTAAAAAACTAGGAAAACTAGCTGAGGGAATCTTCATTCTTTCACAATGCGTTTCAGCCATATAGGTCTTATATAGCTATTTATTGACAGCTATGGTACTTTCTCGCATATGTAGAGCAGGTATGGTTATTATTAGCCTAATATTTAATTTCTTGGTTAAGCTGTTTTTTAATTATACCTCGTTAGACATTAGCTAACCTACCTAACAGGATTAGCTAAGATCTGAGTGATACTTGAGTGCCACTATGGTAGTATGTCCAGTTAGCTCTTAAATTATCACCATTAGTTGGTATAGTGACACTTTAGTAGCAATCAAAAGGTACACGAAATAATGGGAAATTACACAATTAATACGAATAGGTCCCACCCTGCTCGGATCAGCACAATGTAAAATAATATATATACACCAGTACTGTCTAGCACAGGTCTAGTTAAATTTTATCCTACCTAGGAAAATAGATAAATAGTTTAAGCTGGATTTGTACATCCCTGAGTACAATTACAGTCTAAAATCCCACCTCTTTAGGTTGTCATCAATACACAAATGGTGCAATAATGTGAATATAATTGTTCTGTGTTTTTGGGAGTTTTGTGTAATTTGATATATAGTATATATATACACTTGTAGGAAATACGTGTATAAGAAATTTAATTAACACAAGGTTATTAATTGTTGTGTGGCAGGTATTTTACTGCTGTATATAATATCCTAACACCTGACAATACTTTCTAAAGAGTATAATGTTGTCAGGGTTAGTAAATGGTTAATTGAATATAATTAATTATATAGGACCAGTAATTTGGGTTAATATACTGTATCCGTAAAATGTATGGGTTTTAATATTAATTATGGTTTATCCGGTCCGAAGTTGACCAAAAAGGGTGTGCGAATATATGGCTCTAGAATATTAATAATAATAATGATTTTTATAATATCGAAGGACCACTCCCTTTATGGGAGTAATGAATATATTAATTGTAATGAATTAGAGAACCAGTGATCTATGAATCTCGAAAATAATTAAAAATATAATGCGAGAGCATTAAGTGAACTGTAGAATAATAATTAAATTATAGAGCCAAATCCCTCCACATTCTTTGGGGGTGTTGAAATAGTAGAAAGAAACTAATCCGTCACTTGCAAAATAAATAGATGCTAATATGCATCAAATTGAGTTTTTGGCCATTGAGTTTTCAAGAATAATTACATGGAAAAAATATAAATGGTTAGTAAATATATGATCTTATATTGAAGATCAATAATTAATTAAATGTTAATAATCTATTACATAAGAAATGAACAGCAGCTTAGGTGTATTTGAAAAATTGATGTACGCTTCAGGACAGTCACGTCAAGAATACTCTTCCAAACAGGCTGTCTTAGACCACGCGTTAAGGTGGAGGGTATCTCCCGCCTTGTCGCTATGGCACAAGCTGAAATACGGTCAAAACTGTAAGATATGCCTAAACTAATTTAGATTCACACCTATTTCTGAATAAGAATGAGAACATGATCTAGCATGGGACTCACCTTTTGTTATTTTGATTCCATATATATTGACGTATTAATATTGAAGACGAGCAACCAACAAGTTTGATAATCTGTGGACACAATTTACCAAATGTTAGTAGCACTTATCGTAATTATGCTCGCCGAGACGAGTGCCTGATAGATCAGGAGTTCATTCCAGCACTCCGACATCCTCTGATGCATGGATGACGCAAATACGGGCTGGTGAAATACGCGAGCTCCTAGACACAGCTTGTTGCCAGAAAATATGGCTGCCGTCGCTCTCCTCCTTCCATCTCAGGCACGTGCAATAGCTCCCAGTGGGGGCCTCGAGCCTAAACTACGTTATTCATTTAATTTTAGGTATGGGAGGAAGTGGATATGACGAACATTTACGTCAGAAATAAATTTATTATGTTGCAGTATATTTTCTCGTAATTCAAGTGAATTAATTTAGACTGCGCTAAATAAACGAGAAAGATTTAGAGGGGAAATTATTTTACATTACAGTATTATTCACTGGAACAGCTAATATAGCTGGATAAATGAATTACAGTAAACGGTAATATACTAATTAAAGTAAACTCATTAATAAACGATTATCCTTAATAAACGAAAGTAATTAACTGGACTCTATTTGATCCACAGATATGTTTAAAATATTCCCTGAGGCGGACTTTCTGGTGCCACGTTGACATAAATAGTAGAAAATTTTGGCATGGTTATTACGCAGTAGGGAATATATTAATATTATTACACTACTAGTAGGAAGTATTTCTAAATATAATTGTTAGTAAAAGAATTTTTATTAAAGTATTAAATATTAAGAAATAAGCATTGGATATTTCCAACACCACCTGCTGGGTATTGCCGCAGTACCTGCACGCGTCACTCTCTTGACTCACTGACGAAAGTTTTGTCTCTCTAACGATAGCTTCTGACCTCCTAATGACAGTTCCTGATCCACTGATGATAAATTCTGACAGATTGACAATATTGTCTGTTACGGACCCGAATCCAGCGTCCGAGCCCGGAGTAGTGACGACCACGCCATCTGTGGGTCGGCTCCCGAAACCCCCTCCAAATGGACGACGACACCTGGTGAGGACGAGGTGTACTGGCCACAAGGGCTAGTTTCCAGTCCTGATTAGCTCGTAACACAGCCGCCGCTGACCTCTGGTGAGGTGGAGCTTAGACAGCAACGCCATCTATGGAATGGATACGTCGGGCGTTTGTGTCTAAGCCTGTAAGTGAGGTGCTTTAGTGTGTCCCTGTTACTGATGACGTGTCTGCTTACAGAGTCGACCTGGGACTGCTGTAATGGAAGTTGAGTCAGTCTACCCAAGGCAGTCGTCTCGTCTCCAAGTGTTTGCTGCAGCAGCTGTGAGTCGCCGCCGGATGAACACTGTGGTGTTGACCTGCCTGTGAAGTGGCAGTTGAGGGATTGCCATATCCGGGACTGACTGGTGGAGACGCTTAACCACTGGGGAGTTGTGGCAAGGAGAGTGATCTGTGGTGTCACACGAGGCTCCTGACTAGGGTTTCGCTACCTCAATATCGATCGTGGAGTGGCCTAACCAGCGTCGCTGATTTTGAACCTGCCAGCTATCTGCTGGACTTGTGGTTGACGGCCTCCACGACGGTGCCCCCAGTGGAACTGTGCTTTGGCTGGCCTGTGGCCGGGGTAGACTCAAGATTCTCGAAGGATTCGTCGTGAGGCCACAAGAGCACCAGGAGCTTGGCATTGTGAGCACCGTGAAGATCCAGAGTCTTCAGAAGAAGACAACAGTGTATATAATAGTGTTTATACCCCCCCCCCCTCTTCTTATATATATTTATTGGTGACGGTAATTATATTATTAAGTTTTTGCCTTTATTTCCCTTCCCCTTTTATTTTACTTGCGTTACGGATCACATCCCTTGAAAGCCACTACTAGCTTGGGGCCGAATACCCTTACTCTACTAACATCAGAGTAAGGACCCGGTTGCGACCCGAGAGGGCCGTAACATTGTCTGACCAAATGACGCGTGATCTTTACACACTACTGCACCCATCCCGCTGATGACAGCTTCTGTCCCAATGGCAACAGCTGCTACTACATGTGATGTTCATCGGTCCCTTGTTTCATCTTTCTTTCATGTATGTGATATTGATCTTGTCTTTCCTTGTATCTCGCTTCATTAATGTGGTTGCCAACCCCCTGGTCTTTCAGCAGCTATATGCAGAGTTGGAGAACTTTTATTCCACGCTGGCTCTGCATTATTGCATTATGCAGAATATATCCTCACCCTCTTTTAAAATATATATATATATATATATATATATATATATATATATATATATATATATATATATATATATATATATATATATATATATATATATATATATATATATATGTTTCATTGAATATGACCGCATATTCTGTATTTATTATTTTCTGGTTTAGGGCTTCTATCCCTCTAACTATTTTCTTAGCATCAGGGCTTAATTGAAATAGGAGTTCTCCAAAACTCATTTTCGTACTTTTAAGGTGAAGAAAAGAAGTGATTTACTATAGAGTGTATTACACTTATTTGTATAATTTGCACGACGTTTCGAACCTCCATGGTTCATTCTCAAGTGAACAGATCTTACAATACTAGTTGATTTTATACCCGCATTAGGTCAGGTGATAATACAATGAAGGTGAAAACATGGGGGGATACATAAGGGATAAACATAGGGGCTGCAGAAGGCTTATTGGCCCATACGAGGCATCTCCTATCTAAACACAAAGATTAATCCAGTGTAATTGGCCTGTTATGTTGGACATTGTCTTCTGTGTTGGCATCGATATGTTCTTGTCTTGTCCTTACTCTCATGGTGGGTAGAGTAAATAGTTCCGTGATTTGGGTGTTCATGGTAGGTCGCTCTATTCTTATGTGAATTGCCTCAAGAATTTGTAATCTTCTTGAATCTTGGGTTTTGTCTATTATGCAAGTATTCTTGTTCAACATTTCTCTTGTTAGAGTAATGTCATGGGCTTGTCTCATGTGATTCCTAGGGGCACCAGATTGAAGATGGCATGTCAAACGCCTCGTCAGCTTGGTCGACGTCATACCTATGTACTTACATTGAAGGTTACATCCTTCGTGGGGGCAAGTGTACATGTATACAACGCTTGACTGCTGTAGAGGGTTCTCCGTCGGCTTCGGGCTGTTTTTGATAAGGAGTTCGGAAGTCTTCTTGGTTTTGTAGAATATTATCAGGTTTATGTTTTGGTTAGGAGTAGTGCTTTTTACTCCTTTACGGATTATTTCTTTCATTATTCTTTCCTCTTTTATATGTTCACTGTGCATGGTTGATTTGTAATATAATTTTATTGGGGGTGTTGTGGTTTCTGTTCTAGGTTCTGAATTATACCAACGGTCCAAGTGTCTTCTTATAGCAGCGTTTATTTCCGCGTTGCTATATCCGTTGTTCACCAATACCTGAGTTACTCTTTCAAACTCTCTACTCACGTTGCTCCATTCAGAGAAGTGGGTAAGCGCTCGACGAATATAAGCATTGAGAACACTGGCTTTGTATCTTTGGGGGCACTCACTTCTACCGTTCAGGCATAATCCTATGTTGGTGGGCTTGGTATATACGTTGGTGCTTAAAGAGGTTCCTGTTTTTGTTATTAGTACATCCAAGAATGGCAGACTGTTATTTTCACTATTTTCATGTGTAAATCGGAGTACTGACTCTCTCTCTAGGTGTCTCTTTAGGTCAATTAGTTCATCTGAGTCTTTTACTATTACGAATATGTCATCTACATAACGGCAGTATACAGTTGGTTTTTGTCTGCTACTGAAGACCCTATCTTCGATGGTTCCCATATAAAAATTAGCAAATAAAACTACTAAGGGGGAGCCCATTGCTACTCCGTCTATTTGTAAATACATGTCTCCTTGTGGACTGATGAAAGGGGCTTCCTTTGTACATGCTTCGAGAAGACTTTTCAAGTGTGGCTCAGGTATGTCAAGTGTGGCTCAGGTATGTGTAATTAGACATACCTGAGCCACACTTGAAAAGTCTTCTCGAAGCATGTACAAAGGAAGCCCCTTTCATCAGTCCACAAGGAGACATGTATTTACAAATAGACGGAGTAGCAATGGGCTCCCCCTTAGGAGTTTTATTTGCTAATTTTTATATGGGAACCATCGAAGATAGAGTCTTCAGTAGCAGACAAAAACCAACTGTATACTGCCGTTATGTAGATGACATATTCGTAATAGTAAAAGACTCAGATGAACTAATTGACCTAAAAAGACACCTAGAGAGAGAGTCAGTACTCCGATTTACACATGAAAATAGTGAAAATAACAGTCTGCCATTCTTGGATGTACTAATAACAAAAACAGGAACCTCTTTAAGCACCAACGTATATACCAAGCCCACCAACATAGGATTATTCCTGAACGGTAGAAGTGAGTGCCCCCAAAGATACAAAGCCAGTGTTCTCAATGCTTATATTCGTCGAGCGCTTACCCACTGCTCTGAATGGAGCAACGTGAGTAGAGAGTTTGAAAGAGTAACTCAGGTATTGGTGAACAACGGATATAGCAACGCGGAAATAAACGCTGCTATAAGAAGACACTTGTACCGTTGGTATAATTCAGAACCTAGAACAGAAACCACAACACCCCCAATAAAATTATATTACAAATCAACCATGCACAGTGAACATATAAAAGAGGAAAGAATAATGAAAGAAATAATCCGTAAAGGAGTAAAAAGCACTACTCCTAACCAAAACATAAACCTGATAATATTCTACAAAACCAAGAAGACTTCCGAACTCCTTATCAAAAACAGCCCGAAGCCGACGGAGAACCCTCTACAGCAGTCAAGCGTTGTATACATGTACACTTGCCCCCACGAAGGATGTAACCTTCAATGTAAGTACATAGGTATGACGTCGACCAAGCTGACGAGGCGTTTGACATGCCATCTTCAATCTGGTGCCCCTAGGAATCACATGAGACAAGCCCATGACATTACTCTAACAAGAGAAATGTTGAACAAGAATACTTGCATAATAGACAAAACCCAAGATTCAAGAAGATTACAAATTCTTGAGGCAATTCACATAAGAATAGAGCGACCTACCATGAACACCCAAATCACGGAACTATTTACTCTACCCACCATGAGAGTAAGGACAAGACAAGAACATATCGATGCCAACACAGAAGACAATGTCCAACATAACAGGCCAATTACACTGGATTAATCTTTGTGTTTAGATAGGAGATGCCTCGTATGGGCCAATAAGCCTTCTGCAGCCCCTATGTTTATCCCTTATGTATCCCCCCATGTTTTCACCTTCATTGTATTATCACCTGACCTAATGCGGGTATAAAATCAACTAGTATTGTAAGATCTGTTCACTTGAGAATGAACCATGGAGGTTCGAAACGTCGTGCAAATTATACAAATAAGTGTAATACACTCTATAGTAAATCACTTCTTTTCTTCACCTTAAAAGTACGAAAATGAGTTTTGGAGAACTCCTATTTCAATTAAGCCCTGATGCTAAGAAAATAGTTAGAGGGATAGAAGCCCTAAACCAGAAAATAATAAATACAGAATATGCGGTCATATTCAATGAAACATATATATATATATATATATATATATATTTATTGGTGTATACTGGCAGCATGTTTCTTTCAAACATGTTTCATTGAATATGACCGCATATTCTGTATTTATTATTTTCTGGTTTAGGGCTTCTATCCCTCTAACTATTTTCTTAGCATCAGGGCTTAATTGAAATAGGAGTTCTCCAAAACTCATTTTCGTACTTTTAAGGTGAAGAAAAGAAGTGATTAACTATAGAGTGTATTACACTTATTTGTATAATTTGCACGACGTTTCGAACCTCCATGGTTCATTCTCAAGTGAACAGATCTTACAATACTAGTTGATTTTATACCCGCATTAGGTCAGGTGATAATACAATGAAGGTGAAAACATGGGGGGATACATAAGGGATAAACATAGGGGCTGCAGAAGGCTTATTGGCCCATACGAGGCATCTCCTATCTAAACACAAAGATTAATCCAGTGTAATTGGCCTGTTATGTTGGACATTGTCTTCTGTGTTGGCATCGATATGTTCTTGTCTTGTCCTTAATCTCATGGTGGGTAGAGTAAATAGTTCCGTGATTTGGGTGTTCATGGTAGGTCGCTCTATTTTTATGTGAATTGCCTCAAGAATTTGTAATCTTCTTGAATCTTGGGTTTTGTCTATTATGCAAGTATTCTTGTTCAACATTTCTCTTGTTAGAGTAATGTCATGGGCTTGTCTCATGTGATTCCTAGGGGCACCAGATTGAAGATGGCATGTCAAACGCCTCGTCAGCTTGGTCGACGTCATACCTATGTACTTACATTGAAGGTTACATCCTTCGTGGGGGCAAGTGTACATGTATACAACGCTTGACTGCTGTAGAGGGTTCTCCGTCGGCTTCGGGCTGTTTTTCATAAGGAGTTCGGAAGTCTTCTTGGTTTTGTAGAATATTATCAGGTTTATGTTTTGGTTAGGAGTAGTGCTTTTTACTCCTTTACGGATTATTTCTTTCATTATTCTTTCCTCTTTTATATGTTCACTGTGCATGGTTGATTTGTAATATAATTTTATTGGGGGTGTTGTGGTTTCTGTTCTAGGTTCTGAATTATACCAACGGTCCAAGTGTCTTCTTATAGCAGCGTTTATTTCCGCGTTGCTATATCCGTTGTTCACCAATACCTGAGTTACTCTTTCAAACTCTCTACTCACGTTGCTCCATTCAGAGCAGTGGGTAAGCGCTCGACGAATATAAGCATTGAGAACACTGGCTTTGTATCTTTGGGGGCACTCACTTCTACCGTTCAGGCATAATCCTATGTTGGTGGGCTTGGTATATACATTGGTGCTTAAAGAGGTTCCTGTTTTTGTTATTAGTACATCCAAGAATGGCAGACTGTTATTTTCACTATTTTCATGTGTAAATCGGAGTACTGACTCTCTCTCTAGGTGTCTTTTTAGGTCAATTAGTTCATCTGAGTCTTTTACTATTACGAATATGTCATCTACATAACGGCAGTATACAGTTGGTTTTTGTCTGCTACTGAAGACCCTGTCTTCGATGGTTCCCATATAAAAATTAGCAAATAAAACTCCTAAGGGGGAGCCCATTGCTACTCCGTCTATTTGTAAATACATGTCTCCTTGTGGACTGATGAAAGGGGCTTCCTTTGTACATGCTTCGAGAAGACTTTTCAAGTGTGGCTCAGGTATGTCTAATTTGGGGGTGCTCTCGTCTCTGTATACTCTGTCCAGTATCATTCCTATGGTTGTGTCGACTGGGACGTTGGTAAAAAGGGATTCAACGTCCAGGGAAGCGATGAGTCCATCGGGCTGGGTAGATTTGATCAATTCTAGGAAATCTGCTGATGATTGTAGACTAAACTTACTTGGAGTGTATGGAGTTAGGAGTTCATTGAGTTTCTTTGCCAGGTGATAAGTTGGGGTTGGTATTTGGCTGATTATAGGGCGTAGTGGGTTACCTGGTTTATGCGTCTTAACACTGCCGTAGGCATATCCTAAGCCATAGTCGCCTTGAAGTTTATTGAAATGCACACTACCTTTCTTTGCGTTGATTGCTGTAATTGTTTTGTTTACTTTCCGCTTAAGGTCTTCTACGGGGTTCAGGCATAATCCTATGTTGGTGGGCTTGGTATATACATTGGTGCTTAAAGAGGTTCCTGTTTTTGTTATTAGTACATCCAAGAATGGCAGACTGTTATTTTCACTATTTTCATGTGTAAATCGGAGTACTGACTCTCTCTCTAGGTGTCTTTTTAGGTCAATTAGTTCATCTGAGTCTTTTACTATTACGAATATGTCATCTACATAACGGCAGTATACAGTTGGTTTTTGTCTGCTACTGAAGACCCTGTCTTCGATGGTTCCCATATAAAAATTAGCAAATAAAACTCCTAAGGGGGAGCCCATTGCTACTCCGTCTATTTGTAAATACATGTCTCCTTGTGGACTGATGAAAGGGGCTTCCTTTGTACATGCTTCGAGAAGACTTTTCAAGTGTGGCTCAGGTATGTCTAATTTGGGGGTGCTCTCGTCTCTGTATACTCTGTCCAGTATCATTCCTATGGTTGTGTCGACTGGGACGTTGGTAAAAAGGGATTCAACGTCCAGGGAAGCGATGAGTCCATCGGGCTGGGTAGATTTGATCAATTCTAGGAAATCTGCTGATGATTGTAGACTAAACTTACTTGGAGTGTATGGAGTTAGGAGTTCATTGAGTTTCTTTGCCAGGTGATAAGTTGGGGTTGGTATTTGGCTGATTATAGGGCGTAGTGGGTTACCTGGTTTATGCGTCTTAACACTGCCGTAGGCATATCCTAAGCCATAGTCGCCTTGAAGTTTATTGAAATGCACACTACCTTTCTTTGCGTTGATTGCTGTAATTGTTTTGTTTACTTTCCGCTTAAGGTCTTCTACGGGGTTCCTCGTGATTCGTTGAAATTTGGAGTCGTCACTTAGGATGTCGCTAATTTTGTTCATGTATTCATGGGTAGGAATCAATACATATGCTGCTGTTTTGTCGGCTTTTCTTATTGTTACGTCTTTCAGATTTTTTAGTTGTTTCGCTGCTTCTTTGAGTCGTGGGGTTAAGATTGTAGATGAATATGTTCCTCGTTTTTTCCCTGCTTCTGCAAGTAGTTCAGCTTGAAGTGTGTCAGTGGTGATGACTTTTTTGTTGTCTTCTAGCTTATGGATATCGTCCAGAAGCATTTCGATTTCCAGGCGTTTTTGATGCATCTTTGGTTTAGATAAGAATTGACAATTTAGACCAAGATTTAAGAGGTCTCGTTGGTCCTGGGTAAGATCATAAGAAGTCAGGTTAAAGTAGCCATCTTTAGGACGAGGGATTTTTAGCTGTCCACCGTTTAGGGATGTTAACTTACGGAGTGTCTTTGTTTCTACAAGAGTTTTATGTTGTTGTTTCAGGTTAAATAGTTCACTGTTGATGGTTTGCTTGAGTTGGATAGGGATGTCGTACTGGGTCCATTTGTTTAACAGATGCTCCGCCTGCTCTATAAAGGTTTGGAGGGCTTCCTTCTTCTTGTTTAGTTGATGCCGAATGAGCTCTTGCCTATACCTATAGGTAAACTCTGTATTGCGGACTGCTGGGTCATGTGGGTTTATATTGGTGTATACTGGCAGCAGGTTTTCTTTCAAACATGTTTCATTGAATATGACCGCATATTCTGTATTTATTATTTTCTGGTTTAGGGCTTCTATCCCTCTAACTATTTTCTTAGCATCAGGGCTTAATTGAAATAGGAGTTCTCCAAAACTCATTTTCGTACTTTTAAGGTGAAGAAAAGAAGTGATTAACTATAGAGTGTATTACACTTATTTGTATAATTTGCACGACGTTTCGAACCTCCATGGTTCATTCTCAAGTGAACAGATCTTACAATACTAGTTGATTTTATACCCGCATTAGGTCAGGTGATAATACAATGAAGGTGAAAACATGGGGGGATACATAAGGGATAAACATAGGGGCTGCAGAAGGCTTATTGGCCCATACGAGGCATCTCCTATCTAAACACAAAGATTAATCCAGTGTAATTGGCCTGTTATGTTGGACATTGTCTTCTGTGTTGGCATCGATATGTTCTTGTCTTGTCCTTAATCTCATGGTGGGTAGAGTAAATAGTTCCGTGATTTGGGTGTTCATGGTAGGTCGCTCTATTTTTATGTGAATTGCCTCAAGAATTTGTAATCTTCTTGAATCTTGGGTTTTGTCTATTATGCAAGTATTCTTGTTCAACATTTCTCTTGTTAGAGTAATGTCATGGGCTTGTCTCATGTGATTCCTAGGGGCACCAGATTGAAGATGGCATGTCAAACGCCTCGTCAGCTTGGTCGACGTCATACCTATGTACTTACATTGAAGGTTACATCCTTCGTGGGGGCAAGTGTACATGTATACAACGCTTGACTGCTGTAGAGGGTTCTCCGTCGGCTTCGGGCTGTTTTTGATAAGGAGTTCGGAAGTCTTCTTGGTTTTGTAGAATATTATCAGGTTTATGTTTTGGTTAGGAGTAGTGCTTTTTACTCCTTTACGGATTATTTCTTTCATTATTCTTTCCTCTTTTATATGTTCACTGTGCATGGTTGATTTGTAATATAATTTTATTGGGGGTGTTGCGGTTTCTGTTCTAGGTTCTGAATTATACCAACGGTCCAAGTGTCTTCTTATAGCAGCGTTTATTTCCGCGTTGCTATATCCGTTGTTCACCAATACCTGAGTTACTCTTTCAAACTCTCTACTCACGTTGCTCCATTCAGAGCAGTGGGTAAGCGCTCGACGAATATAAGCATTGAGAACACTGGCTTTGTATCTTTGGGGGCACTCACTTCTACCGTTCAGGCATAATCCTATGTTGGTGGGCTTGGTATATACATTGGTGCTTAAAGAGGTTCCTGTTTTTGTTATTAGTACATCCAAGAATGGCAGACTGTTATTTTCACTATTTTCATGTGTAAATCGGAGTACTGACTCTCTCTCTAGGTGTCTTTTTAGGTCAATTAGTTCATCTGAGTCTTTTACTATTACGAATATGTCATCTACATAACGGCAGTATACAGTTGGTTTTTGTCTGCTACTGAAGACCCTGTCTTCGATGGTTCCCATATAAAAATTAGCAAATAAAACTCCTAAGGGGGAGCCCATTGCTACTCCGTCTATTTGTAAATACATGTCTCCTTGTGGACTGATGAAAGGGGCTTCCTTTGTACATGCTTCGAGAAGACTTTTCAAGTGTGGCTCAGGTATGTCTAATTTGGGGGTGCTCTCGTCTCTGTATACTCTGTCCAGTATCATTCCTATGGTTGTGTCGACTGGGACGTTGGTAAAAAGGGATTCAACGTCCAGGGAAGCGATGAGTCCATCGGGCTGGGTAGATTTGATCAATTCTAGGAAATCTGCTGATGATTGTAGACTAAACTTACTTGGAGTGTATGGAGTTAGGAGTTCATTGAGTTTCTTTGCCAGGTGATAAGTTGGGGTTGGTATTTGGCTGATTATAGGCCAATTACACTGGATTAATCTTTGTGTTTAGATAGGAGATGCCTCGTATGGGCCAATAAGCCTTCTGCAGCCCCTATGTTTATCCCTTATGTATCCCCCCATGTTTTCACCTTCATTGTATTATCACCTGACCTAATGCGGGTATAAAATCAACTAGTATTGTAAGATCTGTTCACTTGAGAATGAACCATGGAGGTTCGAAACGTCGTGCAAATTATACAAATAAGTGTAATACACTCTATAGTTAATCACTTCTTTTCTTCACCTTAAAAGTACGAAAATGAGTTTTGGAGAACTCCTATTTCAATTAAGCCCTGATGCTAAGAAAATAGTTAGAGGGATAGAAGCCCTAAACCAGAAAATAATAAATACAGAATATGCGGTCATATTCAATGAAACATGTTTGAAAGAAAACCTGCTGCCAGTATACACCAATATAAACCCACATGACCCAGCAGTCCGCAATACAGAGTTTACCTATAGGTATAGGCAAGAGCTCATTCGGCATCAACTAAACAAGAAGAAGGAAGCCCTCCAAACCTTTATAGAGCAGGCGGAGCATCTGTTAAACAAATGGACCCAGTACGACATCCCTATCCAACTCAAGCAAACCATCAACAGTGAACTATTTAACCTGAAACAACAACATAAAACTCTTGTAGAAACAAAGACACTCCGTAAGTTAACATCCCTAAACGGTGGACAGCTAAAAATCCCTCGTCCTAAAGATGGCTACTTTAACCTGACTTCTTATGATCTTACCCAGGACCAACGAGACCTCTTAAATCTTGGTCTAAATTGTCAATTCTTATCTAAACCAAAGATGCATCAAAAACGCCTGGAAATCGAAATGTTTCTGGACGATATCCATAAGCTAGAAGACAACAAAAAAGTCATCACCACTGACACACTTCAAGCTGAACTACTTGCAGAAGCAGGGAAAAAACGAGGAACATATTCATCTACAATCTTAACCCCACGACTCAAAGAAGCAGCGAAACAACTAAAAAATCTGAAAGACGTAACAATAAGAAAAGCCGACAAAACAGCAGCATATGTATTGATTCCTACCCATGAATACATGAACAAAATTAGCGACATCCTAAGTGACGACTCCAAATTTCAACGAATCACGAGGAACCCCGTAGAAGACCTTAAGCGGAAAGTAAACAAAACAATTACAGCAATCAACGCAAAGAAAGGTAGTGTGCATTTCAATAAACTTCAAGGCGACTATGGCTTAGGATATGCCTACGGCAGTGTTAAGACGCATAAACCAGGTAACCCACTACGCCCTATAATCAGCCAAATACCAACCCCAACTTATCACCTGGCAAAGAAACTCAATGAACTCCTAACTCCATACACTCCAAGTAAGTTTAGTCTACAATCATCAGCAGATTTCCTAGAATTGATCAAATCTACCCAGCCCGATGGACTCATCGCTTCCCTGGACGTTGAATCCCTTTTTACCAACGTCCCAGTCGACACAACCATAGGAATGATACTGGACAGAGTATACAGAGACGAGAGCACCCCCAAATTAGACATACCTGAGCCACACTTGAAAAGTCTTCTCGAAGCATGTACAAAGGAAGCCCCTTTCATCAGTCCACAAGGAGACATGTATTTACAAATAGACGGAGTAGCAATGGGCTCCCCCTTAGGAGTTTTATTTGCTAATTTTTATATGGGAACCATCGAAGACAGGGTCTTCAGTAGCAGACAAAAACCAACTGTATACTGCCGTTATGTAGATGACATATTCGTAATAGTAAAAGACTCAGATGAACTAATTGACCTAAAAAGACACCTAGAGAGAGAGTCAGTACTCCGATTTACACATGAAAATAGTGAAAATAACAGTCTGCCATTCTTGGATGTACTAATAACAAAAACAGGAACCTCTTTAAGCACTAATGTATATACCAAGCCCACCAACATAGGATTATGCCTGAACGGTAGAAGTGAGTGCCCCCAAAGATACAAAGCCAGTGTTCTCAATGCTTATATTCGTCGAGCGCTTACCCACTGCTCTGAATGGAGCAACGTGAGTAGAGAGTTTGAAAGAGTAACTCAGGTATTGGTGAACAACGGATATAGCAACGCGGAAATAAACGCTGCTATAAGAAGACACTTGGACCGTTGGTATAATTCAGAACCTAGAACAGAAACCACAACACCCCCAATAAAATTATATTACAAATCAACCATGCACAGTGAACATATAAAAGAGGAAAGAATAATGAAAGAAATAATCCGTAAAGGAGTAAAAAGCACTACTCCTAACCAAAACATAAACCTGATAATATTCTACAAAACCAAGAAGACTTCCGAACTCCTTATCAAAAACAGCCCGAAGCCGACGGAGAACCCTCTACAGCAGTCAAGCGTTGTATACATGTACACTTGCCCCCACGAAGGATGTAACCTTCAATGTAAGTACATAGGTATGACGTCGACCAAGCTGACGAGGCGTTTGACATGCCATCTTCAATCTGGTGCCCCTAGGAATCACATGAGACAAGCCCATGACATTACTCTAACAAGAGAAATGTTGAACAAGAATACTTGCATAATAGACAAAACCCAAGATTCAAGAAGATTACAAATTCTTGAGGCAATTCACATAAAAATAGAGCGACCTACCATGAACACCCAAATCACGGAACTATTTACTCTACCCACCATGAGATTAAGGACAAGACAAGAACATATCGATGCCAACACAGAAGACAATGTCCAACATAACAGGCCAATTACACTGGATTAATCTTTGTGTTTAGATAGGAGATGCCTCGTATGGGCCAATAAGCCTTCTGCAGCCCCTATGTTTATCCCTTATGTATCCCCCCATGTTTTCACCTTCATTGTATTATCACCTGACCTAATGCGGGTATAAAATCAACTAGTATTGTAAGATCTGTTCACTTGAGAATGAACCATGGAGGTTCGAAACGTCGTGCAAATTATACAAATAAGTGTAATACACTCTATAGTTAATCACTTCTTTTCTTCACCTTAAAAGTACGAAAATGAGTTTTGGAGAACTCCTATTTCAATTAAGCCCTGATGCTAAGAAAATAGTTAGAGGGATAGAAGCCCTAAACCAGAAAATAATAAATACAGAATATGCGGTCATATTCAATGAAAATATATATATATATATATATATATATATATATATAATAGTATATTTTGGTAGCAGTCTTTCCTGTAGACATATATTATTAAATATGACCGAAAAAGTAAGATTAATAATTCTAACACGAATTTTCTCGATCTTTCGTACGTTTCTTTTCACTGTTGGTGGTATTTCATACCAGAAAACATTCGGAGGAAACTACTCCAAGCTTGTACTAAAGAGGCACCCTTCTTGAGCCCGGATGGGCACATGTATAAGCAAGTAGATGGGGTCGCCATGGGTTCCCCCCTAGGTGTCCTGTTTGCAAACTTCTACATGGGTACCATCGAGCAAAAAGTCTTAGTCGAAATGAACTTGAAACCGGCCATATACTGCAGGTATGTTGACAACATTTTTACACAGGTACCTGATGTCAGACATCTGCAGGAGCTGAAGGAGGCATTTGAGCAGAGTTCCGTGCTGCGTTTCACTTACGAGATGGAAAAGAATGGGAAGCTGCCCTTTCTAGATGTAACAGTCATGGAAAAAAGCGGAGGTTTCCACACTGCAGTCTACACTAAGGAAACGAACATAGGAATGTGCCTAAATGCCAACAGCAACTGCCCAGACAGGTACAAGAGGAGTGTTGTTAACGCTTATGTCGACCGTGCTCTCAGCCACAGCTCAGAATGGAAGCAAGTCGACGAAGAACTCTGTAGGGTAAGGCAGGTCCTAGTCAACAACGGCTTCTCCAATGGTTTCGTCGAAGACATCATAAGAAGGAAAGTGAAACGCCAAGCAACCTCTGAAGAGACAACCAACACAACACCTATACCCCCTATTAGACTATTTTACAGGAACTTCTTTTCCACAGCTCATAAAACGGAGGAAAGGGTCCTGAAAGATATTGTTAATAGAAACGTTATCCCTACAGACAAAAATCAGAGGATACAACTGACGATTTACTATAAAACCAGAAAAACGGCCAGCCTACTCATGAGAAACTCTCCAGACACAAAACAGAACGCTTTAAAAGAGACCAACATCGTCTATGCCTTCAAATGCCCTCTTGGGGACTGTAAGCTCCAAAAAACCCAGTATATAGTATTATAGACTGTGGGTTGGTTAGTGTTGTCGTCGTTGATCCTTCTCTATGGACAACCCAACCCACAACTCGGTAGAGTGCTTATACTAGATCACCCTTGGCGCTTCTGGCTCATGGAAAGGGGCTCAGCGTCACACGTTTAGGGGATGCGGCTCCAACACTTAGCCTCGTTGTCACGTGCACACACCCACTCGAGCCGCTGTGTCTCCCCACTCTCTCCTAATGAGATATGATCTCAATCCCCTATGATTTACTAGTATTACCTTCTGCCCTGTCCACAGCAGTGGTTCTTGGTTCTTTCTCTCTCTCTCTCCTTCTTTACTACCTCCTGGGAAGCCTCACTGGGACAAGGGCAAACACCAGCAAATTGGGATTCATTTACTGGACAAAGCACATACACGATACATACACACATATAATAATAATGAATCCTATACTCTATAATATTACAATCAGGTTGCACTCCAACACCATCAGAACTCTATCATCAGCTTATCAAGTGGTATCCTATCTCCTGGTTCGCCACCTGTTACTATCAACCTCCTCAAGTTGATCAAGTCTACAAACACTGTTGCACCATCAGCAAGAGAATATATATATGTATCTATAAACGTGTACAAAGAAAATCAGCATGTGAATGTAATGACATATATCAGTATAAATGTTCCTTGATACGCAACAATGATCAATCGATCACTCTATCAGTCTTAGAACACATACATCTGTAGGTAATCCAGCCTACGACTGTAACTCTAAACTTCAGTATAAAACACTCCTTGACATAAGAATGCAAACAGTTACTCACCTCTCACTGCGTCTTGCACGCTAATGACAACCAAACACTATCAACTCCCTACAAGTAATCCACCAGAACTTCCCTTCCACCTCTGGAAGTTCACTACCCTGATATCTTCAGGTTCTTCCGGGCTTCACTACCAGGATCTCCTGCAGCTCCTACAGGCTGCTATCATGAAGTTTCCTTGAGCAACTACGGTGCTTCACCCTTCTACTAGGGTCCTTCACAGCTCTCCTGGCTGCTACACCATGAAGTTTCCTCGAGCAACTATGGTGCTTCGCCACCTCTACAGAAGCATGTGACACTCCTCTTCACTGCTTCTCCTCACAGCTCGAGGTCCTCTGCTCCACTACCTTGGAGTCTCATCAACTACTCCCTCTGTGCTGGTTTCGAAGTTCTCAGCAACTTCTTCCCCAAAGACAAACCTGCAACCCATCGACACTCCAATAAAATGTTCCCCTTTAACACATAAACAAAAATAATCACACAATATGTTTGCCTCAAACCTCTATCTGTCCTCTACATACAGTGAGAGTGGACTTCCCCGTTTTGGGCGGGTCCATACTCCACCTCGACCGGTGGGCCTCACTCACTCACTCCTGGAGGGGCCTTCACCGTCGGGAGCTCTCAGTCACCTGCCAGCGCTCAGAGGGGACGGACGTCCCCTCTGAGCGCTCTGACGTCCGTGTTCCTCCCTCTCCACTCTCTTATTTTAGGCCTTCTGCCTTATTAAAACATGTCTAAATTATCAATAAACATTGCTACTGTCGCTGGGCACACGACCAACTACAAGCAATCACTATGAACTGGCGTATATCGTGCTTACCACAGATTGTCTGGTCGAGGGCGCTCCTCCCTCTGACGAAGCTTGGTCAGGCGCTTCCACGGCCCACAATAATGTCTCTGGGCGGCTTAATACTCTTCTCGTCGACCAAGACTTGAGACCACAACGTTCCCAGCTCGATTCTACAGCTGGCACGTCTACACACTTCTCTTCGAGATATACCACTAGGGGTTCCCTTCTGACGGGAGCTCGAACGGAGCGCGGCTTTCCCCTGCGATGTCTGGCACTCAAGTGAGGTCAAAGCCCTCCCGAAGCGAGCCTCACGCCTCCAGAAAAATGTCCACATCTCCTAACCAGTCATTTATCTGTTTTCTTCTACACTGCCCATAATCTTAAATTGTTCATCATCTCCAACCAGCTATTTTACATATGTGTTATCACCTCTATATTTCTTAGACCTTCTGGTTAGGTCAGGCTTGATAGAATAATTCTCAAAGGGGAGACTCGTTTTTTGGCTACCTGGGATCATAACAATAGGCAAGACAACAACATCTCTTTCTAGGCGTTTAACGATGCATAAGCAACAGGGCTCCATTAAGGAACATATAATCTCTTCCCACAACCAAACCATCG